>NC_064829.1:72494483-72797513 GCF_024166365.1 Elephas maximus indicus | reverse complement strand
AAAGTCTCAGGATGCTAGACTCATGCCTTTACCCAGACAGATGTGGAAAATTTCATGTATTTGGAAATTAAAAGTTATCCTCTTGATTATAATGTGGTCAAGTATTCTCTTCTACATGATGATGAAATTGTTTTGGTTCTCCTGGAATCCAGATTTCTGTGTTCATGAAATTGGTGTGACCCACCCAGGCCATCCTCCCTTAGTTGTCCTTTTGAACCTTGAAGGATCTGGTTCCCTGGAGTCACCTTCAGATCAAACAATAACTTCCCCAAACCAAACCCTTTGCTTTCAAGTCAATTCCAACTCACAGCGGCCCTATAGCTTAGTTAACTGAGCTTAATGGAGAAGCTTTGGCCTTAGGCACTGGGTTCTTTTGGAAAATTATCTATGTGCAGCTAGCTTCTAGAAGCAGGAACTCCAGGGTCTGAACAGAGGCTGTGTTTCAGGATATATGGCGTGTCCTTGGTGATTCTGTTTCTGTAACCAACAGATCCTGAAACCCTGCTCATGCTTTGATGTGATCTTCTAAGAAATTGATATAACGATGACTTATATAAGGTGCTTTCACTGTTCTCTCTTTCAAGTGCCTTCCTGATACTTGGGTTGGGTTGATGATGCATGATTTGAATTGTATCTAATCACAATAAATATATTCTGTCACATTAATTTTTGGTGTTTCTCTGAGCATTTAGGTTATTGACAATGATGATCTTAATTATTGAATGATTAAATAAAGAAAAGATTTTAGACACATCCAAATACCTTGAGGGACCAAGTTACTGGGGCTGAGGGGTGGGGACCATGGTCTCAGGGGACATCTAAGTCAACTGGCATAACACAGTTCATAAAGAATAGTCTACATCCCACTTTGGTGAATAGTGTCTGGGGTCTTAAAAGCTTGGGCACAGTCATCTATGATACATCAATTGGTCCCATCCTGTCCAAAGCAAGGAAGAATGAGGAAAACCAAAGACACAAGGAAAATATTAGTCCAATGGACTAATGGACCTTCATTAGCCTGAGCCCAGAAGAACTAATGGTGCCTGGCTACCACCACTGACCTCTCTGACAGGGATTACATTAGAAGGTCTCAGATAGAGTGGGAGAAAAATGTAAAAAAAAGTTCATATTCACACACACACAAAAAAAGACCAAACTTACTGGTCTGACAGGCTGGTGGAACCCCTGAGACTGTGGCCTCCAGACACATGTTAACTCAGAACCGAGCCACTCCCCAAAGTCCACTTTTCAGCTAAAGATTAGACAGGCTTGTAACACAAATAATAACACATGTGAGGTACACGCTTCTTAGTTCAATCAAGTATAGGAGATCAAATGGGAAACACTTGTCCAAAGGCAAAGAAGAGAAGGCAGGAAGGGATAGGAAACCTGGACAAATGGGCACAGGGAAGCTGAGGTGAAAGAGAAAAAGGGGGGGAGTGCTGACACATTGCGAGGACTGCAATCAATGCCATAAAACAATTTGTATATACATTTTATAATGAGAAAATAATTTGCACTGTAAACTTTCACCTAAAGTAGAATAAAATTTAAAAAATATATAAAAGTAAAAAAAGAGAACTCAAAAAAAAAATTTTGAGAGGAGAGCTATATACAGAAGTCTAAATATTTAGCATATTTTAACTCTGTATATTCTTATATATCGAGCTTGTACAAACTAGAGAATTCCATGAAAACATTTCACTTTCTGAAGTTTACGTCACAGCCTGAAGAAAAACTTTATTAGCAGAAGTTTAAGACTGTCCTCCTGTCTTATTTATTTCATAAATATATGATTCCGTTTCCCAAAAAGCATTTCCATACTTTTCTATTCATGTTTTAACAGACTTTCCCCAACTAATAATGGTTTAACATGTGCACAAATTATTCTCCATGTGAAAAACATTCAAAAATCAGTTATGACTTCATGGGATATTAGTATTATTAAACAATGATGGCTTTAATGGCAAGCATATTTGCCCTTCAAAATGGAATGTGAACATTTTCAAAGTTGTAACAGTTCAAATGTTTGCACCAGGCAGTGTTTTCCCATCTTAAGGCAATAGTTTAAATGAGGATGTCTTACCACTATTAACAAAACATCTGTTGGAGGCTCAGCAATTAACACAAATAGTTTCCTCTGTATTCGTATGTGAAATAAGCACTGGGTTATTAAGAGAACTTCAAGCCAGGACAGATAGGAAGTTGGAGGAGGAAGAAGAAGCTGAGTATGGGCAAGAGCTCACTCCTGCTAGAAGCTACATTAGAAGGCTGACTTTGTCACAGAAATTGAGGAAATAATCAAGACAATACAGGTTCAAGCAGTAGCAGGGGGTTGCTGCTTTAGACAACAAAGAAAATAATTTTCCTCTTTTAAGAGGAAATTGAGCTGATGGAGCAGTTCTCATTGTGTCTCAGTAAACCCTGAACAATCCCAGGATGATGGATATACTAAACCAAAACCCCAAACCAAACCAGTCACCACTGAGTGGATCCCAACTCATGGCCCCTCATGTGTGTCAGAATAAAACTTCACATAGGGTTTTCAATGGTTGTGACCTTTCAGGAGCAGATTGCCAGTCGTTTCTTCTGCGGTGACTCCGGATCGTTTGAACCACCAGTCGAAATTTCAGTTAGTCGTCAAGTGCTTAACTATTTCAGCCACCTAGACTCCTTGCACATATACTAGTGATGGCTTAAACCCTTCTGAACGTTACATCCTGTTTGAGGGAATTCTCTCTCAGGCTTACATCACACACTCTGCAATCGGAATCACTGTCTGATTACATTTTATCAGTTATGCCATTCAATTATTATCTCACACAATTAAAATGTTTTCGTTTTCTAATGATTTCATATACAGTGCTTTTTAAAGATATCATTTTCGTTAGGTGCCACTGAGTCTGCTCCAACTCACAGCGACCCTACGTACAACAGAAGGAAACATTGCCCGGCCCTGCGCCATCCTCGTATTCTTTTAAAGACACTAGCCACTAAAATGCCACATTTTACTATTTCTGCAAGAGCTACCCTGTCAACAAAATGAAAACCGGGACTTTTCTATGCAATGCCATGGTAAACGAAGAAACGAACTAGATTTCCAGCATGTCTGCCCACACCAAATGCGGAAAGCTCTTTGGAAGTTGTAATGCAGCTCTAAGTTGGCAATTTAAGATCTTCTGACCTCTTCGTGACTTTCCTGGAGCGAGCTCCTTCAATGAGACCGATGACAAGAGAAATGGTCCGTGCCGGATTGATATTAAGGCTCGCCTCTTTTCAATTCTTTTTTCAATAGTCTCAAAGGAGGAAAAGGATCAGACATGCTCCCTTAATTTTGTTTCCTGGCAATTAACTCCCAGAATAACACCAAATAATTACAACCATAACATCGCAGAGAAAGTTGGAGTAGCAGTAAATGTTGCTACACTGTGAACTTTGACAAACAAGCCACTATAAATGGTAAGGCTGACTGCCGCTCACCTGGTGACACGCTTGGCATGGCCGCTAGGAAGACTGAGGAGGGAGCAGCTCATCATGCTGAAGGGAAAGTCGAAACGCTTGAAGGAAGACACTGCATTTTGGGAACGGGGGTCGGGAGAAATAATCCTCAGAGAAGATTCATTAAAAGTGAAAATGGCACATCCTTAGATTCAGTTCTACGTATTTACCTGCCAGGTATTTATCATGCATATTATTTTAAGAAGGAGAGAGAGGAATAATCTTTCTGTGTTGTTCTCTTCAAGGGTAAACAGCAGAATGGTTCTGAGAGCTGGTGTGTGCTAGCAACAAAACAAAACAACAAAAAAACCTGTTGCTATTGAGTCCATTGGAGTCATAGTGACCCTATAGGACAGAGTAGAACTGCCCCATAAGATTTCCGAGGAGCCGGTGGATTCAAACTTCTGACCTTTCGTTAGCAGCCAAACACTTAATCACAGCACCACCAGCGATGTTAAGGAGAGAGCGTAATATCTTGTAACACCAAATGAAGCCTTGGTGTCCCTAGATCCCTAAACAACAACAGCAGAAAGTCACCATCAAGTCGATTCCAACTCCAACCAGTTAAAGGTCAACAGTTACTCTAAGGCAAAGATGAGACGGTAAGGGGGCAGGGAACTAGAGCACTGGAAACAAAGCAACCAGAATGAAATTAAAGAGACTGTTGACACATTGTGAAAAATGTGACAAATGTCACTGAACAATTTGTGTAGAAATTAGTAAATGGGAACTGAATTTGCTGTGTAAATTTTCACCAAAAACACAATAAAACATCATTTAAAAAAATAAAGAGAAACCAACCAGTTGCTGATGAGTGGATTCCGAAGCATAGTGACCCCACATGTGTCAGAGTAGACCTATGCTTCATAGGGTTTTCAATGGGTTTTTCAGAAATAGATTGCCACGTCTTTCTCCCAAGGCACCTGTGGGTGGACTACAGCCTCCAACCTTTCTGTTAGTAGCTGAGTATGTTAACCAATTGCACCACTTGGGGATTCCCAGTAACCCTTAGACTCCTTCAGAAATTGTCAGAGCCAGAGGAGCCAACCCCACACCCACTCAGCGAGCGTACTCTGTGCTCTTTGTAGGTGAGAATCTAAATTTGTTAAGTGTTTCGACCCCAGCCTCCCTCTGTTCCCTTTTAGGTATTCCTTGTTCCTTCTTCAGTGCATGTTCTCCCTTCACCCTCCAGCCCGGGAATGCTCAGATTGCTTCCTGTACCTGAGTATTGATCTCCGCAGTTAACAGTGCTGTTTCCAAGGCCTTCCTCAGCTTTGCCCATTCTCACATTGCGGGTCACTCCATATGGACGTGAATAAAACAACCAACTGAATTGAATTTGAATTAAGTTTTTTAAGGCCTTAATAAATTACCTCTCTAATCAATCTTTGCATTTTGAGAGGCAGCTATACTACCTTTACCCAAAGTGGTGAGTCATCTGGAACCCTCTAGGCTGAAGATAGAGAAATGCTGGAAAAGTACTATTTTTCTTAAGGTTCTTTATATCTTTGAAGAAATTAACAATAGGATTCTATTCAAAAGGTTTTCAACTCAAAATGTTTTTCATTTACTTTCTAATAAAGGTAGGATCTTTCTAAATCTAAAAACAGCTTGAGATCTAACAGTCATTTGATAGTTTGGGGACAGTCATTCATTAAAATATTTCAGAAAATAGCTCTAGGTGTCTAATAATTAGGTGGCCAAGAGTAAAAGGGATGGTCATGTTAAAAAAAAAAAAAAAGAAAAGAAAAAATCCCTGTGCAAAACTGGAAAACTGCCTGTACCTCTCTTGGCAAATATAATGCACATATGTAAGTGTGTTCTTTCCCTTGATTTCTAAATATCAAAGAAAAAAGATAGTATAAATTTGATTACTTGGGTCCTTGTCTTAGCATCCAAAGTAAGTCGCATTTAAAAATATCAGAAACAGTAATCCAGGGCCCAGTAGTCATAATTGAAAAATAGTTGAATGATTCAATAATCAGGCAATTAGAGAAAAAAAGAAAACTGGGATTTACCCCAGCATGAGCTAAAAAGCAATCCTCAGTAATATTATTTTACTGTTAATAAGGTTATAGGGTTTTTTTTTTTTTTTTAATGAGCACAAGGGATGGTATATATTGAGGGTCTTTTATGTGATGAGTCATAGATTGGAAAGAAAAGTGTCTATGGGTAAGTGAGAAAAATAATTACTTGAATGAAAATATGCTCTAGAATATAACCTAGTTTGAAAGATAATACGGTAATTTTGGTCTCTCTTTTTTTTTTTTTTGGCTCTAACACAGTCTTTGGAAACCCTGGTGGTGTAGCGCTTAAGTGCTACGGCTGCTAACCAAAGAGTTGGCAGTTTCAATCCTCCAGGCGCTCCTTGGAAACTCTGTGGGGCAGTTCTACTCTGTCCTATAGGGTCGCTATGAGTCGGAATCGACTCGATGGCACTGGGTTTGGTTTGGTTTGAACACAGTCTTTAAAAAAACCCATTGCCATCAGGTCAGTTCTGACTTGTAGTGGCCCCATAGGACAGAGTAGAAACTGCCCCATAGGGTTTCCGAAGAGCAGCTGGTGGAGTCAAACTGCGGACGTTTCGGTTAGCAGCTGTAACTCTTAACCACTGCACCACCGGGGTTTCTATTGATAATTGTTACTGTTGCTGGTGGTCGCCGCCGAGCTGATTCCAACTCATAGTGACCCCATGTGTGCAGAACAGAACTGCTCCACGGGGTTTTCAAGATCGTGACCTTTCAGAAGCAGATCACCAGGCCTGTCTTCAGAAGTGGATGGGTTGGAACTTGCCAGCTATTAGTCGAGAGCTTAACCATTTGTACCACTGAGGGACTCCTAGCTATTGAAAATAAACATTATTAAATATAATGAATACCTTGGCCTGTGACTCAGTTGACCATATCTGGGAGAAGTAAAATTTTCAGAATATGAGGGTAAAACACAGATATGCACATTGTACGTTCAGTAAGAATACACAGGTTCACGATTAAAATCACAGGCTATCCCAGTCAGACACTATATAGTGTCAGAAAATGTCACGGTGCCTGTTCAAACATGATGTAAGCTCAGTCTGATTCTACACGCGTTTACCTAAGTCCCAAAACATGTTTCTTAATAAAAATGTCCACAATAGTTGTTTTAAAAGGATAAACTGATTAAAAAAAAAAAAAAAGACATTGGTTATTTAAAAAAAGTGCCAGATGGGTCAAAGTCGATATATACTGGATGCGAAGTGAATTAAGTTGGGCATGGTTCCTCAGATGAACTGCTGATTTAATTCCACAAACATAAAAACCATTAAATCATAATAATGCAGTCATTCTCCCTGAGAGTCTTCTAATTCCATATTTCATTGGATTCTGAGATTCCACTAAACAGGTAAGGTATTGTAATCTCATGGCCCACCCTGGCTTGGAGTCAAAGATAAAGAATACCAGAAACGCCAATTAAATAATGAGAATAATTAAAAAACAGTAAAATGATTACTATTTAACAAAGGTTCCCTGACGCCCCCCAAAAATTCAGAAGGGGACCCATTTATAAAGTACCTCAATACTTCTTGACTTTTGCATTCCCCATTCTCTTTTTCTAAATTTGTGTATGTGTTTGTGTATTTAAAGGGGGCAGTGGTGTTCAGTGGACAGGACTGATCACTCCCTTCTTCTGAAAACACTTGCTTTCTTGGCTTCATGAACACCACACATGGTTTGTCTTTTTGGTTCCTTTTTCTCCCTAATCTCTTTCTTAATGAAAGAAGACACCACGGCTTAGCCATTGGGCCTCTTCTCTTCTTTATCCAGTCACTCCTTTGTGACAGGCTCAGTTTTCACCTACCTAACTTGCCTGTGGGTTCAATACTATCCCCCACTTCCTGGACTCCTCTCACAGTATCTGTTTCAGCTAAGTTGGGGGTCACATGACTGAGTCAGGTCAATAGATTTGAGCAAAAGAGAGTTACTACATTTCCAGGCTTGTTTCTTAAAAACATCCTGCAAGGTCTTATAGCTCATTCTCTCTCTGTTGTGGTGTTGGAGACCGCATGTTTCAATGGTATGGGATGGAGAAGGGCAGGCCAAACAATTTTTTGACTGAGATGTAAACAAGACATAAACTTTTATTGTATTAAGCCTCTAGCAGTAATTCCAAATCTTTATTGTGTTGAGCAAGTAATAGTAATTCCAAAGTGTGTTGGACTGTGATTCCTATAGAGACAACTAAGTCCCTAAGGGATCGGGCATCTTTCAATGGAGCAAGAAAACGGCTTTGAACTAGTTTAAGTTTTTATTTTCTTCATCCACTCAAAGAGGATTCAAACATATTAAGAAGTTGGTGTTTTTGAAAATTCAGGTAAAAACTGATGTTGAGTTCGCAATTTCATGAGTTTCTTAAGTTTCCTCCATTTTCCTAAACTCACACAGAACATAATGTTTTAATTCTCTAGAGAAGGCTTTCTTATCAAAACATAGAATTGCTTGAAAATTGTAATTTCATTCAGAGCACTCTGTCATTTTCACCTATTTTTCTGTGCTACTGTAAAAACAATCTCACACCATGTCTGAATGAGCTCGACCTCTTGGTGCCATAGTGCTAATAGCTGTACGGTCTTGGCAACGTGAGCTCTGGCTCAGGGTTAATCTGTTGGATTGAATTCCAGTTGCAGATGTACATTTTACTATAGTCCCAAACTTGTAGGCAGGAATTCAAAAACTCTGACCTGAATAAAGCAAAGGCATCTTGAGGGCTAATCTAGACACAGAGTTACGATCAATGCATCACTAATCTGAAAAAAAAGCTCCATATAATTACAAAGAGATTCAAACATTTCCCAAAATCTTTCAAAGAGCGACAATGGGAATGAAAATTCATTAATAATATGATGGAACTTCTTTAATCTTTCCTTTCTCTCTCCCTTTTTCTCCTTGCTTCCCATTCCATGTATATGTGTGTGTATCTATATATACGTATGTATATATAAACCAAACCTATTGCCGTCAAGTGGATTCCATCTCATAGCAACCATATAAGATAGAGTAGAACTGTCCCATAGGATTTCCAAAGAGCGGCTGGTGGATTAGAACCACTGAACTTTGGTTGGCAGCCATAGCTCTTAACCACTGCACCACCAGGTTCCATACATATATCTGTATAATGTTATTGTTGTTAGGTGCTGTCATGTCAACTCAGACTCATATTAATCCCACGTGACAGAATAAACCTACTCCATTGGGTTTCCTCGGCTGGAATCTTTACAGGAGCAGATTGCCAGGTCTTTTCTCTCACAGAGCCACTGGGTGGGTTGGAACTGCCGACTTTTCAGTTAACAGTCCAACGCTTAATCAGTGCTACTTACATGTATACTACCAAAAGTTTCCCCCAAAACTTTTCTTTGCATTCTTTAAAATTCATTCGACCTATGAATGACCATTCTCTCTCTTTCCTCCCATCTTCTTTCCTGCACTTATACATTTTTATGTAAAACAAATTAGTTTGTTTAGCCATATTCAATATTTTTCTATCATATCTATTACCAATATTTGGCATTCAAAGGGAAAATGAAAGATCCAATAAAAACAAAAATACTACTCCCCCTTAGAAGGTTGGGGGAAATAAGGAATAATAATAATAACTTAGTTAAAAAAGGGAAAATTGAAAAAAATTCAAAACTAAAAAAAATAGTTAAATGTGTCTTTGTGAATCCTTATTTCAGATTATAGTTCTAAGCAAAATAGTCACTGAATATGGTCATTTACCTCGTTAGCCCTCAAAATCTGTAGGATTATCCTCATTCAATATCGAATTTGTATAAATTTAATAAACCTAGTTTTAAAGTTTTATTTTTATCATAATAGTACAGGTACAGAATTAAAAATGTCAAATGCCTCTCAGCCTTAAAATAAGCTCTGCTTTACCTATTTCCATCCCCAATTTGTACTTCTTGGAAGTAACTACTTTTAGTTCTTTTTACACCTTGTGATATTTGGTAGTATAAAAAATATGCT
Source organism: Elephas maximus indicus (assembly GCF_024166365.1). Classification (NCBI taxonomy): domain Eukaryota; kingdom Metazoa; phylum Chordata; class Mammalia; order Proboscidea; family Elephantidae; genus Elephas; species Elephas maximus. Next base: position 72,788,013 of record NC_064829.1, on the reverse strand, counting down.
TGTTTGACTATTATGTTTTAGGATATTATTTATTGAATTTCTGATGTGGAAGATGAGGATACAGCTCACTTACAAACTCTACTCAACACATGCACAAACACACACACATACATACAGCCCAAAACAAAAAACTCATTGCCATCAAGTTGATTCCAACTCATAGCAACCCTATAGGACAGAGTAAAACTGTCCCATAGGGTTTCCAAGGAGCGCCTGGTAGATTCGAACTGCCAAGCTTTTGGCTAGCAGCCGTAGCTCTGAACCACTACACCACCAGGGTTTCCATACATACAACCACAAGTACACATTTATATACAATCTCCTTCTAGTTTTGCATTACAGCTATATTATAATTTGTAATCAATCAATATTCCTATTGTTTTGGCTATGTAAATACAATTCAGATTTGAGGCATATAGTGATCTGAATTATATTTCTTCTTATTATTGCTTTTTCTTCTACCTGGAGTTAATAGGTGTTTCTTTTCTTAGTTTGCTCAGATTTTTACATACTTGCTACAAATTTGTCCCCAGTGAATTAGTAAATAGTAAATATCCAGTGCAAATAAAAAAAAAAAAACCCGGTGCCGTCGAGTCTATTACCACTCATAGCGACCCTATAGGACAGAGTAGAACTGCCTCATAGAGTAGATAGATTGAAAAACACCTCATAATCTATCAGTTTCCTCTATTTTCAGTGACGTTCCTCAAGGAACCCCCTGTCTTCCTGCTCTTGTATCATCTGCTGGATCAGCCAGCCAGCAGCATATTTGTTACCCTGGACTCTCAGTTCTCCATCATCCAGTGAATTTCTTTCATCTTGAGGATTGGATCTCTTGGGTTTTTTTGTTTGTTTTTATCTTCTTTGTCTCTTGCTCCATGTCTTTTTCTTAATTATGCCCTTGTTTTAGTGGGTCATTTCCTAATTATCATCCTCAGAAAGAGCATGAATCAAACCAAACTCATTGCCATTGAGTTGATTCCAACTCAAAGAGATGCTGTAGGACAAAATGCAACTGTCCCATAGGGTTTCCAAGGCTGTAGTCTTTATGGAAGATTACACATGTATCTCCTGTGGAGTGGCTAGTGGGTTCGAACCGCTGAACATTGGGTTAACAGCCAAGTGCTTCACTATTGCACCACCAGAGCTCCATCAGAAAGAGCATTAAAAAAAAAAAATTGCCTTCAGATCAACTCTGGCTCATAGTGAGCCTATAGGACATAGAGTAGATTTGCCCCATAGGGTTTCCAAGGGGCAACTGATAGATTCAAACTGCTGACTTTTTGGTTAGCAGCCAAGCTCTTAACCAAATTTTTGAGATGATGTGTTGTGTGTCTACGGATATCTTTAGTTTATCCACATGCTTGATTATTATTTTGTGTAAGTTTAGAATTCTAAGATGGAAACCATGACATTGAGAAATCAAATGCCATTCTGGTTTTAGTTCATTTCCTGCATTTGGAAGTTTGCCAACTTTTTAGTGTGTTCTCTTTTAAAATTACTGAGGCTTATCCAGAATACAAGGAGTGCTGGATCCCTAGTGGCTTAACGGTTAAGAGCTTGATAATGAACCAATAGATTAACAGTTCCAATCCACCAGCAGCTCCTTGGAAACCCTGTGAGGCAGTTCTACTCTGTACTATAGGGTCACTATGAATCGGAATCTACTCCACAGCAACGGGTTTGGTTTTTGGTGGTGCAACTGTTAAACATTTGGCTGCTAACTGAAAGGTTGGTGGTTTGAACCCACCCGGGGACTCCATGGAAGAAAGGCTTGGTCATCTGCACCCATAAAGATTATTGTTGTAGTTGTTAGGTGCCATCAAGTCAGCTCTGACTCACAGCGACCCTATGTACCACAGAACAAAAGATTACATAAAGATTACAGTCTGGAAAACTCTATGGAGCAGTTTACTTTGTCTCATGGGGTTGCTATGAGTCGAAATCGAGTTGATAGCATGTAACAACAACAATCCAGAATATGATCTATCTTGGTTCCTTGTGGAAATGAAGAGAATATTTATTCTGCTCATGTTGGGTGAAGTTTTATATAAATATAAATTAATTCAATTAATTGAGAGTGTTTTTCAAGTAGTGACAAATTTTAATGCATTCTTCTACAAAGTCTTCTCAGTCCTTACATGAAGCCTTCTATAGAAAAGCAACAGCTATTTTCTGGTCATTGAACAGTTCTAATCCTTAGAAGAATTCCTAATGGAAAACAGTTGTAAGAATCCTGAAAATTTCTCCATTGCCTTTGACAATAGAGCTGGCATAGAAAACACACCCACTACTACAAAACAAGTACAATCCTTGTACTATAAGTAAAAGAACATTTACTGTTGGAGACATTTGTACAAAATGCAATTCAACAGGGCACAAGTAGCGCGGTAGCATAACCTTCCCAAATGACTATACTGAATTAAAATAACCAAGCAAAGACCTTTAAAAAGACTACATTAATTGAAGGTAGGCAGAACAACCATGTTATCATCATGTCCATAGATATTCATCAAGTTTATAAGAATATGTATTTTGTTAAATGTCTTCTGGAATTCAAAATACCTTACGTCCGTATGTCCGCAGCATTTTTCTCTTTTTTAAACAGATTGCTTGAGGAATAATTTACATGCCATTACATTAACCCATTTAAATATAAGTTTGATAAATTTGAGTAATACATAGAGTCATGCATCCACCAACAGAATCAAATTGTAGGTCATTTCCATCACCCCAAAACATTCCTTTGCCCAACGCTGTAGTTCTCTAGTTTCTTAAGTTGGATACTTATCTCCTTAATTTTGACCTCTCTTCTCCCTCGGTAATGGAAACAGTTAATGCACTCAGCTGCTAGCCAAAAGGTTGGAAGTTCAAGCCCATCCAGAGGTACCTCGGAATAAAAGGCTCACAATCCACTTTTGAAAAATCATTCATTAAAAACCCTATGGAGCACAGTTCTACTCTGACACACGTGGGGTTGTCATCAGTCAGAATCAACTTGACAACAACTGGCTTTTCATATGGTAACCCAGTGCCGTCGAGTTGATTCCAACTCATAGCGACCCTATAGGACAGAGTAGAACTGCCCCATATAGTTTCCAAGGAGTGCCTGGAAGATTCGAACTGCTGACTCTTTGGTTAGCAGCTGTAGCACTTAACCAGTATGCCGCCAGGGTTTCCTCTCACATGGTAGCAGTTTTTAAACATGCAGGAGAGGACTCACTCATCATGTACTCACTCAAAGAAGTTCCACATCAGAATTTGCCAGGTCACCCAACTCTTTATACTTTCTCACATGACACTGCTCTTGGGCACAAAATTGCCAATGGAGTATCTGAATTTGGAAAGATTCTAGTGTCTGAGACTTTCTATACCCAGAGTCACTACTTCATTTCAAATCCTCACTAAAACTTTAGCTCCGATATGCTGTCTAGAATGCCCTTCTAAACTATTACATGCGGATAGTTTAGACCTGCTCTCCCCCATGGACCACTCACCTCTGCTCGATATATACATATATTTTAATTTGATCTCATGAAACACGCTACCACATAACCATTGATTTCTTACTATAAGCTAGTGCCCGAATATTTAGATAAATAAGGCACTGCCTGCTATCAAAGAGTTCTCTGCTATCATTTTACGGGGCTGAGACTGTATTTGTAATCACTATTCTAACATTTCTTAAGAAAGTTTAAGAAATGAACGGGACACCTAATCTATTCAATGTTGTCTTCATTTATCAACAAAGTATTAGAATTAATAAAATTATTATGATTGCATAAAGTCATGAATATTAATGTTAACTTTTGAGTACAGCATATTTTTTATTTAAAAATAAATGTACACATCTCAATTGCTGATAAATCCTTCTTTGGAAGGATTTAAATGTCATTTTCCTGATTGTTTTAAACCAATCCTTCCAAGTGTTATTAAATATGGCAGTGAGCCATGTCAAAAATGTAGTGTTGTGTTGCTATATTTCTAGCTATAAATACCCTGTCTTGGCTGTATTTGAACAGAATTATTTGTGTTAAGTTTATTAAAAATAAAAAATCTATCACAAAATTTAAAGTTTATATATTATAATAAGCTGTAGTCTTTTTGATAGTCTAGTTAAACAACACGAGAAACCATTATAACAAAAAGATTTAGCTAACCTCATCTTTTTATCCCTCAACCATTCTGGAGCTCTCAGCCATTTTCTATAGTATTATCTTCCAGTTGGGGCCCTGGTGGTGCAGTGACTAAGGGCTCGTCTGCTAACCAAAAGGTCTGTAGTTCAAATCCACCAGCCGCTCCTTGGAAACTCTATGGGGCAGTTCTACTCTGTTCTATAGGGTCACTACAAGTTGGAATTGACAGCAACGGGTTTTGTTTTTTTTTTTTTTTGGTTTATCTTCCGGTTGTTAAATTATACCGTGATATCTTTGATGTCTACATATTGACACTATAACAACGTGTAAGCAAAGAACTTAAATTTGAATCTCTGTATATATGTTTCCACCTGACTTGAAATTAGAGAATGAACAAACTTCTCAGAGGTTCTGAAATGTGCATAGGAATATTTTAAATGCAATTTTTAATTCACTCTGGGCTTGTGAGCATCAGAATAATCCTGAGAATGTAGTCTTTTCACCTAAAGAAAAAAAAACTGAAAATGTAATTTTTTTGACAATTCATGTTTTCAGCCCTCAAAACTTGGATTTTCTTCCTTTAATTTTTATGTTTTCCTATCCATTTTCCAGACCACAAAAGAGATTAACTTTGAAATTAAATTATGCCCAGTCTGTGTTTTTTGAACCAGACTCACAAGGTTTTTCTACGCTCCTGTCTTACAATGATCCTGTGAGGATGCCAAATTCCAGAGATGCCGAATTCCAGGCTGAGCGTGTCACAGTTGCTACAGAGTCAGACTAACCCAGAAAACCCAGTGCCCTCGAGTCGATTCCGACTCAGAGCAACCCTATAGGGTGGAGTAGAACTACCCCTTATTGATTACAGAGCTCCCTAAGAAGGTACCTAAATTTGGAAAGTAATTTCCATAAATTTCAAAGTGACCCTCTGGGAAAAGTTTTAAGATTAATAATGGTTAAAATTAAGCCAAAAAATAAAAGATAAGGATCAGATTCTTAGGTAAATCTGCAAAAAATCAAATTAATTTGAAATTCTACTTTTGGTATTAAAGATGACACTGTTTTCCAAATAAATATCTTTGAAAGCCTTCATGAAAACCTCTAATTACATTGGTTTGGTGAAAACAGGATAATATGGTTTTGATCATTCTACTTTTGGTTTCTATGTTGACAGCTGTATCATCTACTCTTCTATGAACTACATACTAGTAAATGGAATCAGTAAGAAATAACTTAGATGCGATCCAGTATTAATGTAACTTAAATGTATAAACAAATAGTTTTTAAAAGTCACAGCAATAAGATAGAATGAATGAAGCTGTGTTCAGATGAAGAGTATTATGTCTAAACTATTCATCTATAAAATTAAAAATGCACTTGAATATTCTTATCTTTATCTCATTCTCCAAAAATCCACTTCATATCTATTAGGGGTAAAGACAGACACTAGGAATTTACAGTTTCGTAATAGTTATGGTTATTTTCCAGAAAGCATAAGACTTTTAAGTTTATTTGCTTAGTAAAAAAAAGCATCTATCATTGAAGCCATTGTGATGATAGTTTTTATAAATGTTTGATTCTGAGAAAAAAATTTTATTTTGTGACACAAAATATGTTTTATTCTTGACAATTTCTGTACTCTCTTACTTAAGTACCTGACTCTGTGCTAAACCTTTAATTTTTAATAGAATATATAAATTATGACTATGTTGTCAGCTCTGAAAATTTTGACAAATTGTATATGAATACTTTCCATCTGAATTTATTACTAACTCTTTTATAAATTGGTTTGTACCATGTCTCAAATACGAACAAGAACCATAGGTATTCCCTATATTTTGGAAAACAGTTTTTCAACTCTAATTCTTTATATAAGTTTACTTCATTTAAATTTAAAAAAAAATGGATATTTAAAATCCATTCAAGGAACCCTGGTGGCAGGATGGTTAAGGGCTGGGCTGCTAACTCAAAGGTCAGTGGTTTGAATACACCAGCCTTTCTGAGGGCAAAAAAGGCCTGGCAATCTGTTCCTGTAAAGATCACAGTCTAGGAGGAAACCCTATGGGGGCAGTTTTACTCTGTCTCATCGGGTGGCTATGAGTCCGGATCAACTAGGCAGCACAAATTCCACCCACTCTTAGGGATTGTATTAAACCAAAACAGAACCAAATCCTTTGCCGTGTGGTCAATTCCTACTCATAACGACCCCTTAAGACAGGAGTAAAACTGCTTCCAAGCAGCAGCTTCCAAGCAGCAGCTAGCGGGTTTGAACTGCCGACTGCCCCCAAAAATATATGTATAAATGTGGTAAAATCTTGTGGCAACTCTTATGAAAATGGATACTATGAGTTCAGATTTAAAGTAATTGACAATTGGCTCCCAATTCCTGAGAACTGTGGGCAGGCTATGGCGCAGCCATGCCTGAGTCATTTAACTCACAACACTACTGCACTGCATTCTAGGCAATTGGATTGTTTTAGACAATAACTGTGTTAAAAGAGTTTACTCTTACGTATGCCATGTGTGTGTTTGCTGTCCCCGTTGGACATATACACTTTTATAAATGAATTACATTTTAAGTCTTTCACAGACATTTAAAATAATCAGTGATTAAGAAGACGACTGATAATGAAACATTCTGGAATCAGGTATTCAAAGAACAGTTTGGTTTAATCGAGAAAGTCGTTCAACTCTAGAAATTTGCTCAGGTTTATTTCTTTCAGATATATGTGCTTCAGTCACTTCAGCCACTGCTAACGTTTCAGGTAGAGAGGATCTTCCGCAATTTCCTTTCCTGATACTTTCCTATCCCCTTTTATTTAACTTCATGCTAGTCTCCAATGGGCTGGAGTTTAAGCCATGAAAGGCAATGAGGTGTAGAAGGAGGGTATGATGTGGGAGTCTTTACTCCCCACTTTAATGCTCGTTTTAGTCATTGAATTCTCTGAGGTTTGATACTCACATATGTGAAATTCAAATAACAAACCTGTCCTAATTCACTGGGTTCTTGTGAACCAAAAATGTGAATTATCATGCAAATACGAGATACTAGTTTTGCTTACACTGTAAACAACTTTCTGTCAAAATTAATTCAATAAAATATTTTTAAGCATCTGCTTAAGTTCAAAGTGTGGCGCGTTGTCTTACGCACCTAAGTGAATATGGCACGTGCACAGTCAGCCTTACAGAATTTATAAGCTAGTGTCATTTATGGAGCCACCAGGGCTCCATGAGAACATAAATTATATATATTACATTTAGAGGGCTCTGGGAGGCACAAAAGATTAACTGCTCAGCTACTAACTGAAAGTTTGACAGTTAGAACCTACCCAGAGACACCTTGGAAGACAGGCCTGGCAATCTCCCTCTGAAAGGTCACAGCCTTGAGAACCCTATGGAACAGTTCTACTCTGTAACATGTGAGGTTGCCGTGAGTCAGAATCAACTCTAAGGCAATAGTTGTTTTTTTTTTTTTTAAATGTTATATTTGGAATTATGAACCGACTCAACAGCACATAACAGCAACAATTTGGAATTATAGTCTGCTCTGGTAAAGCAATGGAGCTCTGGTAGCTCAGTTGTTAAGAGCTCAGCTGCCTAACCAAAAGGTAGGCAGTTCAAATCCACCAGCTGGCCCTTGGAAACCCTATGGGGTAGTTCTACTCTGTCATAGAGGGTCACTATGAGTTGGAATCAACTGCAATGCTTTTTGTTTTTGTTTTTTTTCTGACAAAGCATGTGTTTCTACAACACCAGTTAGCCCTTATGTGATTGTTAAGTACAGGAATCATGTCAGTGTAACTTTTTTTTTTTAATAATTTTTATTGTGCTCTAAGTGAAAGTTTACAATTCAAGTCAGTCTCTCACACAAAAACCCGTATACAACTTGCTACACACTCCCAATTACTCTCCCCCTAATGAGACAGCCTGCTCTCTCCCTCCATTCTCTCTTTTCGTGTCCTTTTTGCCAGCTTCTAACCCCCTCCACCCTCTCATCTCCCCTCCAGGCAGGAGATGCCAACATAGTCTCAAGTGTCCACCTGATCCAAGAAGCTCACTCCTCACCAGCATTCCTCTCCAACCCATTGTCCAGTCCAATCCATGTCTGAAGAGTTGGCTTCTGGAATGGTTCCTGTCCTGGGGCAACAGAAGGTCTGGGGGCCATGACCACCAGGGTTCTTCCAGTCTCAGTAAGACCATTAAGTCTGGTCTTATGAGAATTTGAGGTCTGCATCCCACTGCTCTCCTGCTCCCTCAGGGGTTCTCTGTTGTGTTCCCTGCAGGACAGTCATCAGTTGTAGCCGGGCACCATCTAGTTCTTCTGGTCTCACGATGATGTAGTCGCTGGTTCATGTGGCCCTTTCTGTCTCTCGGGTTAGTAATCACCTTGTGTCCTTGGTGTTCTTCATTCTTCTTTGATCCAGGTGGGTTGAGACCAATTGATGCATCTTAGATGGCTGCTTGCTAGCGTTTAAGACCCCAAATGCCACTCTTCAAAGTGGAATGCAAAATGTTTTCTTAATAGATTTTATTACGCCAATTGACTTAGATGTTGCCTGAAACCATCATCCCCAGACCCCAGCCTGAAGCATTCAGTTTTTTCAGGAAACTTCTTTGTTTTTGGTTTAGTCCAGTTGTGCTGACCTCCCCTGTATTGTGTGCTGTCTTTCTCTTCACCTAAAGTAGTTCTTATCTACTATCTAATTAGTGAATACCCTCTCTCACTCTCCCTCCTCTCGTAACCACAAAAGAGTGTTTTCTTCTCAGTTTATACTATTTCTCAAGTTCTTATAATAGTAGTCTTAAACAATATTTGTCCTTTTGCAACTAATTTCACTCAGCATAATGCCTTCCAGGCTCCTCCATTTTATGAAATGTTTCACAGATTCCTCACTATTCTTTATCAATGTGTAGTATTCCATTGTGTGAATATACCATAATTTATTTATCCATTCATCTGTTGATGGACACCTTGGTTGCTTCCATCTTTTTGCTATTGTAAACAGTGCTGCAATAAACATGGGTGTGTATATATCTGTTCGTGTAAAGGTTCTTATTTCTCTAGGATATATTCCAAGAAGTGGGATTGCTGGATCGTATGGTAGTTCCATTTCTAACTTTTTAACAAAGCGCCAAATTGATTTCCAAAGTTCCCACCAGCAGTGTATATGTTCCAATCTCTCCACAGCCTCTCCAACATTTATTCTTTTGCATTTTTTGGATTAATGCCAGCCCTGTCAGAGTGAGATGAAATCTCATTGTAGTTTTGATCTGCATTTCTCTAATGGCTAATGATCGTGAACATTTCCTCATATATCTGTTAGCTACCTGAATGTCTTCTTTGGTGAAGTGTCTATTCATATCTTTTGCCCATTTTTTTAATTGGGTTGTCTTTTTGCAGTTGAGTTTTTGCAGTGTCATGTAGATCTTAGAGATCAGGCACTGATCAGAAATGTCATAGCTAAAAACTTTTTCCCAGTCTGTAGGTAGTTTTTTTATTCTTTTGGTGAAGTCTTTGGATGAGTGTAAGTGTTTGATTTTTAGGAGCTCCCAGTTATCTAGTTTTTCTTCTACGTTCTTTATAATGTTTTCTATACTGTTTATGCCATGTATTAGGGCTCCTAACGTTGTTCCTATTTTTTCTTCCATGATCTTTATCATTTTAGATTTTATATTTAGGTCTTTGATCCATTTGGAGTTAGTTTTTGTGCATGGAGTGAGGTATGGTCTTGTTTCATTTTTTTGCAGATGGCTATCCAATAATGCCAGTACCATTTGTTAAAAAGACTGTCTTTTCCCCATTTAACTGTTTTGGGGCCTTTGTCAAATATCAGCTGCTCATATGTGGCTGGATTTATGTCTGGATTCTCAATTCTGTTCCATTGGTCTATGTATCTGTTGTTGTACCAGTACCAAGCTGTTTTGACTACTGTGGTGGTATAATCCATTCTAATCAGGTAAAGTAAGGCCTCCCACTTTGTTCTTCTTTTTCAGTAATGCCTTATTTATCTGGGGCCGCTTCCCCTTCCATATGAAATTGGTGATTTGTTTCTCCATCTCATTAAAGAATGTCCTTGGGATTTGGATTGGAATTGCATTAAATGTATAGATCGGTTTTGGTAGAATAGACATTTTTATAATGTTAACTCTTCCTATCCACGAGCAAGGTATGTTCTTCCACTTACGTAAGTCTGTTTTGGTTTCTTGCAGAAGTGTACTGTAGTTTTCCTTGTATAAGTCTTTTCCATCTCTGGTAAGATTTATTCCTAAGTATTTTATCTTGTTGGGGGCTACTGTAAATGGCATTGATTTGGTGATTTCCTCTTCAATGTTCTTTTAGGTGGTGTAGAGGAATCCAACTGATTTTTGTATGTTTATCTTCTATCCCGATACTCTGCTGAACTCTTCTGTTAGTTTCAATAGTTTTCTGGAGGATTCCTTAGGGTTTTCTGTGTATAAGATCATGTCATCTGCAAATAGAGATACTTCCTTGCCAATCTGGTTGCCCTTTATTTCTTTATCTAGCCTAATTGCTCTGGCTAGGACTTTCAGCACAATGTTAAATAAGAGTGGTGATAAAGGGTGTCCTTGTCTGGTTTCCGATCTCAGTGGGAATGTTTTCAGGCTCTCTCCGTTTAGGGTGATGTTGGCTGTTGGCTTTGTATAAATACCCTTTATTATGTTGAGAAATTTTCCTTGTATTCCTATTTTGATAAGAGTTTTTATCATGAATAGGTGTTGAGCTTTGTCAAATGCCTTTTCTGTATCAATTGATAAAATCATGTGATTCTTGTCTTTTGTTTTATTTATGTGGTGGATTACATTAATTGTTTTTCTAATGTTGAACCATCCCCACATACTTGGTATGAATCCCACTTGGTCATGGTGAATTATTTTTTTGATATATTGTTGAATTCTATTGGCTAGAATTTTGTTGAGGATTTTTGCATCTATGTTCATGAGGGATATAGGTCTGTACTTTTCTCTTTTTGTGGTGTCTTTACCTGGTTTTGGCATCAGGGATATGGTGGCTTCATAGAATGAGTTTGGTACTATTCCATCCTTTTCTATGCTCTGAAATACCTTTAGTAGTAGTGGTGTTAACTCTTTGAAAGTTTGGCACAACTCTGCAGTGAAGCCTTCTGGACCAGGGCTTTTTTTTTTGTTGGGAGTTTTTGGATTACCTTTTCAATCTCTTCTTTTGTTATGAGTTTACTTAGTTGTTCTACCTCTGTTTGTGTTAGTTTAGGTAGGTAGTGTGTTTCTAGGAGTTCAACCATTTCTTCTAGGTTTTCAAATTTGTTTGAGTATAGTTTTTCATAGTAATCTGATATGATTATTTTAATTTCAGTTGGGTCTGTTGTAATATCGCCCATCTTATTTCTTATTCGGGTTATTTGATTCCTCTCCTGTTTTTCTTTTGTCAGTTTGGCCAATGGTTTATCAATTTTGTTGAGTTTTTTAAAAAAAAAGCTTTTGGTCTTGTTAATTCTTTCAATTGTTTTTCTGTTTTCTATTTCATTTAGTCCAGCTCTAATTTTTGTTATTTGTTTTCTTCTGGTGCCTGTGGGTTTCTTTTGTTGCCCTCTTTCTATTTGTTCAAGTTGTAGGGATAGTTCTTTGATGTTGGCCCTTTCTTCTTTTTGAATATGTGCATTTATTGATATAAATGGGCCTCTGAGCACCACATTTGCTGTGTCCCAAAGGTTCTGATAGGAAGTGTTTTCGTTCTCATTGGATTCTCTGAATTTCTTTATTCCATCCTTAATGTCTTCTATAATCCAGTCTTTTTTGAGCAGGGTATTGTTCAGTTTCCAAGTGTTTGATTTCTTTTCCCTGCTTTTCCTGTTACTGATTTCCAGTTCTATGGCCTTATGCTCAGAGAATATGCTTTGTAATATTTCAATGTTTTGGATTCTGCTAAGGTTTGCTTTATGACCTAATATGTGGTCTATTCTAGAGAATGTTCCATGTGCACTAGAAAAGAAAGTATCCTTGGCTGCCGTTGGGTGGAGTATTCTGTGTATGTCTGCGAGGTCAAGTTGGTTGATTGTTGCATTTAGATCTTCCGTGTCTTTATTGAGCTTCTTTCTGGATGGCCTGTCCTTCACCGAAAGTGGTATGTTGAAGTTTCCTACTATTATTGCGGAGATGTCTATTTCACTTTTCAATGCTGATAGAGTTTGTTTTATATATCTTGCAGGCCTGTCATTGGGTGCATAAATATTTAATATGGTTATATCCTCTTGGTATTGCCCTTTAATCATTATATAGTGTCCTTCCTTATCCTTTGTGGTGGATTTAACTTTAAAGTCTGTTTGTCAGAAATTAATATTGCTACTCCTGCTCTTTTTTGATTGTTGTTTGCTTATTTATTCCATCCTTTGAATTTTAGTTTGTTTGTGTCTCTGAGTCTAAGGTGTATCTCTTGTAGCAGCATATAGACGGATCTTGTTTTTTAATCCATTCTGCCACTCTCTGTCTCTTTATTGGTGCATTTAGTCCATTTACATTCAGGGTAATTATGGATAAGTATGAATTTAGTGCTATCATTTTGATGTATTTTTTGTGTGTGGACAGTTTCTTTTTCCCACTTGATTTTGTGTGCTGAGTAGATTTTCTTTATATATTGTCCTTTCCTCCTATTTGTTGTTGTTGATTTTGTTTCTGCTGAGTCTGTATTTTTCCTTTGTGTTTTATTTTGATGAGTAGGATAGTTTGTCTCCTTTGTGGTTACCTTATTATTTAGCCCTATTTTTCTAAATTTAAAACTAACTTTTATTTCTTTGTATCACTGTATCTTCCTCTCCATAAGGAAGGTGTATGATTAAATTTCTTAGTCCCTCTTTATTATTTTAATGTTGTCTTCTTTTATATAATAACATTGCCGTTACCCTGTGTTGGGCTTTTTTTTTTTAATCTTGCTTTTTTTTTTTTTTTTTTGGATTTCCCTGTCTGGGTTGACTTCTGGTTGCTGTGCCCAGTGTTCTAGTCTTGGGTCGATACCTGATATTATTGATTTTCTAATCAAAGAGCTCCCTTTATTATTTCTTGTAGTTTTGGTTTGGTGTTTACGAATTCTCTCAACTTGTATTTATCTGGAAATGTCTTGATTTCATCTTCATATTTAAGAGACAGTTTTGATGGATATATGATTCTTGGCACGCAATTTTTTTCATTCAATTTTTTAAATATGTCATCCCATTTCCTTCTTGCCTGCATGGTTTCTGTCAAGTAGTCTGAGCTTACTCTTATTGGCTCTCCCTTGTAGGCAACTTTTCTTTTATCCCTCACTGCTCTTATAATTCTCTCTTTATCTTTGGTTTTGGCAAGCTTGATTATAATATGTGTTGGTGACTTTCTTTTACAATCTACCTTATGTGGAGTTCAATGAGCATCTTGGATAGATATCTTCTCATCTTTCACAATACCAGGGAAGCTTTCTGCCAACAAATCCTCAACAATTTTCTCTGTATTTTCTGTTATCCTTACCTGTTCTGGTACTCCAATCACTCGTAGGTTATTTCTCTTGTTAGAGTCCCACATGATTCTTAAGGTTTCTTCATTTTTTTTTAATGCTTTTATCTGATTTTTCTTCAAATATATTAGTGCCAAGTGATTTATCTTTGAGTTCAGAAATTCTAGCTTCTACTTGCTCAATTCTGCTCCTCTGACTTTCTACTGAGTTATCTAATTCTGTAATTTTATTGTTAATATTCTGAATTTCTGATTGTTGTCTGTCTATGGATTTTTCCAGCTTATTGAACTTTTCATTATGTTCCTAAATAATCTTTCTGATTTCTTCAATTGCTTTACCTGTGTGTTCCTTGGCTGGTTCTGCATATTGCCTCATTTCCTTCCTGATGTCTTGAAGGGTTCTGTATATTAAACTTTTGTATTCTAAAGCTGGTAATTCCAGGAATGCACTTTCATCTAAAAGATCCCTGGATTCTTTGTTTTGAGAGCCTGTTGAGATGATCATGACCTGTTTCTTTATGTGACTTGATATTGACTGTTGCCTCAGAGCCATCTATAAGTTATTGTATTAGTTTATGCTTGCTTACTGTGTCGTAGCTGCTTGCTTTGTTTTGTTTTGGTATACCCCTATGGGTTGCTTGAGTGAGCTAGCTTGATTATTTTCACCTTTGGAGCTCTGGTGTCCTGTCCTCAGCTGGCTAGAGCTGTTAGCAGGTATATCAGCCTAGGAGTCCATTCAGTTTTCTTGTATGAATTCAGCTCAGGTTTCCAGGTAGCTGATCATCAAGTGTGTGGTACAGGCTCTGTTCTACAGTCTTAGAGGACCAGGGGTGATTGTCGTGTATACCTGTATCTGATTGCAGCAGGGGGTCACGCTCTGAACAAGGCAGGGGGCTGAGAACCGACCCCCAAGTGTCTCTGAGGAAAACACGTCTCTGTTCCCTAGAGCGTGCTGGTGGGTGGGCTCTGCAGAGGGACCATGGGCACCCAAAGTTTTTGTTGTAAGCACTGGGAGGTACCAGTTATCCCTGGACCTCTGTCGCCGGTGGCTGGGCTACCCAAGTGGAGCCACCAGTCCTTAGATCCCTGTTGTGGGTAGGTGAGGAACTTGTTTAATAGGCAAAGCAATGTCAGACGTCAAACACCCACCTCTCCACTGCATCACTGAAATGGTTGGAGTTTGTCAACAAGGGCCTATTCTCCCGAAATAGGCCTGCACAGGTCCATGCAGAAGGTAAAGGTGCTCAAGGCCCACGGACTGTTTATGCCCGGACAGGGGCCACTTGTGTCCTGAGCTCCCCCAGTTAATAGAGCTAGCAATTTATATCTTTTCCCCTCAGTTGCAAATTTTTTCCTTTCCCAAGGCCCGGAGGACGGCTCCAGGTGCTCACCAGGGTCTATCTCAGGCCCAGGGATTCAGCCACTGAAGCTGGCTTGGGGGTGGGGAGGGCGTGGTAAAATATACACAAGTACTTAGCTTTTGCCTAGGGCACCATTCTCCTCAGGTTCCAGAGGTGTGAGTGGGCTGTGTGGCTGGCTGCTTCTCCCTGAGGAAACTGAGGCCTAATGCTAGTACCATCCTGCTGCCGCTGCTGCCACTCCAGGAATGGTGCCTGAGGTCTCCCTGCGATTCAGGTCTGGTAACTCCTCTCCGCTTCTGAACAGTCTCTTCCTTCCCCTGCCCCTCAGTTCATTGTCTAAGCTTGCCTTTGATGCTCAGGGCTCCCAGCTTGTCACAAATATACTTGTTTCACTTGTTTTTTCAGGTCTTTGTTGTAAAGAGGGCTCAACAGAAACATCTGTCTATTCTGCCATCTTGGCTTCGCCCTCCATGTCAGTATAACTTGAGCATTGGTTTGGTCCCTATGCAATTTTGGAGCTAGAAGAGTGAGCACAGAATTATATGTCAGAAAGCAGGCAGGAAGACCGTGAGCTGCTCCAAGGCTCCCTCTTCACAGAGGCAAACTCTCAGCTCTGGCAATGGCGCTTCCTTCTGTGCCCAGAGCTCTAAGTCCAACTGTACTCAGAGAGAAGCCTCCATTTCCACACTACCATGTGTACACACTGTTATAACTCCTGAGGCGGCATCCAGCCACACCGAGGTGCCCAACTGGAATCTTCACGCGATCTGCTGATGCATCATATTGTTTCAGATAACATTCTGGATATAAAGTCACATGGGTTTGAAGTGGTCAGGCCCCACCCTGTTTTTCCCATGAAACACCTTATGGGAGAATATGTAATTTTTTTCAAGAAAGCATATGTCCTTTTATAGCAAAACTACCTGTTCTCTCAATTCAGAGCACCTCGACAGAAAATATGTCTAAATGTAACATCTAAGATATAATTAAAGGTATTCTTGAAACAAGCAAGGATGATTTGTTTAACTTAGGAAAATAGCTGCAACTTGCTGTCTTAGGCATTGTTTTGTAAAAAGAGATTCTATTGGTTCTTTGGGTTTGGGAACCAGAGAAAGAAAGTCTGTATTGTTAAAGTTTCCAAATATTTAGTGTCTGTACAGATATTCCTTTTATTGATTTTTAATTAAATTCAATAGTGATGTGAAACATTTTTTGTATGATTTGAATCCTTTTAAATCTATTGAGATATTTTTTATGAATCAAATGTTATCTATCGTGGTAAATATTCTGTGTCCAGATGAAAAAACTGTCCTTATTGCCTGGAGGGTTCTATAAATGCCAATTAGGCCAAATTGGTGGTTTGGTGTTATTCATATCCTCTACTTCTTTTCTAAGGAGCCCTGACAGCACAGTGGTTAAGCGCTTGGGTGCTAAACAAAAGGTAGTGGTTTGAACCCACCAGCCACTCTAAGGGAGAAAGATGCAGCAGGCTGCTTCCGTGAAGATTACAGCCTTGGAAGCCCTATGGGGCAATTCTACCCTGCCTTATACAGTTGCTATGAGTCAGCATTGACTTGATAGCAACTGGAAAAAAAAAATATATATATATATATATATATTCTAAGTATCTATTATGCTCTCAGTTATGGGGAGAGGGGTATTTAAATCTTCAACCATAATTGTGCAATTGTCTACTTTTGCCTTGAAATCCTATTAGCATTATAAATTTTGAACGCTGTTATATGATTCAAAAGTGTTTAGGATTGTTTTGTCTTCTTGCTAAATTGGCCCTTTTCTTATTATTAAGTAAATTTCTTAATCTCTGGTAATATTCTGTGATCTGAAATCTGCCTGTTGTTGATATAGTTACTCTCATTTTCTTTTGATAAGGGTTAGCATGGTATATTTCTTTCTGTCCTTTTACTTGAAAACTATTTGAGTCTCTATAAAACCGTTTCTATTACCACTCTGTTATGTTGTTGTTAGGTGTTGTCAAATGGGTTCCAACTCAGAGCCATCCTATGTACAACAGAATGAAACACTGTCCAGTCCTGCACCGTCTTCACTATCGTTGCTATGTTTGAGCCCATTACCATTCCAGCTAGAAGTAATTGGTAAACAGTGACTATGTCAGGTGCCAAGATAGGGACAGGAGTTAATGATGTTTTTCAACACTGATACAGCTGTGTGCCCTCCAACAAAACGTAGTTCTATAGCAATACCTGTAGATCCTACCCAGGCAACAACATCTGCCCATGCTACCTCTGGTTGCGACAATGGAGTACCTTTCCTTCTCAAAATTTAACAACTTGTTTTCTGGATAAGGGTTCTCCCTAAGTTTAAAAAAATAAAAAAGTCATGAAGTTGATTCTGACTCCTGGTGACCCCACGTATATCAGACTAGAGCTGTGTTCCATGGGGTCATCAATGGCTGTGATCTTTTGGAAGTAGATTGCTAGGCCTTTCTGCCAACACACCTCTGAGTAGATTTAAATCCCCAATTGTCCAATTAGAAACTGAGCACTTAACTGTTTGCCCCACGCAGAGATTCCTTCTCCCTAAATTAGTTGTCTCTAAATAATACCTCACCTGCTTAGAAGATCCTATCATTCATTCCGGCTATTGGCGAGGATTTGTTTTTCTTTTCTTTTCTTTTTTTTTTTTCCAGAAATCTTTACAATCATTTTTAAAGATTAAAAAATATGGAGGAGAAACTTTTCTGTGTATTTTCTCAATCCTCCATCACTGCAGAAATCTCTTATGAGTGTTTAAATGAGTCGTTTTATCCTTTAGCACCTGTACAGCTGAAGACTAATTCTAACTGACTCCAACAGAAGTCATTATGGTAAGTTTAATTTTGCACCCATTTTAAAAACATAGTACACAGCTGGGAAGTCTCTTAAGGACATCACTAGCACAAATGGCATCCTTCTCCCAGTAGACTCACCACGTCAAGCCTAAGACTCATGGTCTATGGCTGCCACCAAAAGCTAGAATACATAATATAAACTGAAATTCAAGTGCCCCCAATGAATTATGCTGTGAAACAATTTATTGTGCCTATCCATAGCTACACTCTAAAGAAATAAAAAGACCAAGTCATTACTGGGTTTTCTTTGTTCTACTGAGGCTGACTCAGTATTTCAAGTGGAAAGAAAGTGACAGAGTGATTGTTTAAGGCTTGGTGAGTGATGAATAGCTGGGGAATTGACACTCCTCTCCACCACCCAACCAGAGTAGAACACCTCTCATCTCATAACAAACAACCCTGGATCCTCCTCCCTCAGAGACAAACTCCAACTTTCATGCTGTGTCTCAGATTCACAAAACAAGGCGGGCTGTATGTGGGACACTTTTAGCTGGAAGCTGACGGCTGTATCTTTTTTTTTTTTTGTATCACTCTAATTTTTTTTTGCTAGATCCCAAAGTGTGAGCCTCTGTGAGCTATCACCAATTGCCAGAAATGAACTTGCTAGACAGGGTGCTCTGACTGTGCTATCATCATACCTAAAACCCATGGGTAGAATCTGATCTGATTACAAACACTGGCAAAAAATGTACACAAGCAAAGAAGCAGGCACCAGATAAAAAGCATTAATTGAATTGCATTCAACCTGCCTTAATTAATCCTTTAACAGGCAGACATAAGATAGGGCTGTAGGGAGTTTTAATGTATCTATTATTGTGAACATAAATGGATGCAGGGAAACAAAAGGAAGTCACAAACACATAGACATAATTCAATTAACAGCCATTGAATCGTATTGTTTAGATGCACTGCCTGTCAGAAATTGTTAATTATCCATATCTCCAGAATATCACATCAGGAAACATTTTCTAATTAACTATTGAATGTCCTTTTGTAAGTTCTACCTTGCTTTGCATTTGTAAATGACTAAATTTCATGTATATATTTTTATGTTTTCCTCCATTAGGTTAAATCAATATGTATTACCATCTTTGTTCTGAAGATGAATCAATTTAGGAGCAGAGTAAACCAACTTGTACAAAAACACTTAACTAATTAGAAAACCTATGGTTCCCAACTCAGGATTTCACCGCTTGTTGCATATTGCATTAATGAGAAATTCTTTTCTCTTGTTACCTTATTTTTGTCACGTCTCTCTTCACCATTGACTAGGATATTTGCCCAGAGTCTTTCCCCGCCCGAAGGTATTTGTTCTTAATCTTCTTACCCCCACATTTCCAGGGTCATGGCAGAGTTGAGGAATCCCTGAGTGGCATGAACTGTTACAAGCTCAACTAACAGCTGAAAGGTTTGTGATTCGAACCCACTCAGAGGCATCTCAGAAGACAGGCCTGGAGATCTGCTTCCAAAAGGTCACAACTTTGAAAACCCTATGGAGGAACTCTATGGTGCATGCATGGGGTCACCATGAGTCAGAATTGACTTGAAGGCAACTAGCAACAAAAACGACAATAAGTAGAGTTGACATCCTTGCACCACATACAGGAGCTTACGTTTTCATTCTCCCATCGTCAAACAAGACTACAATTTCCTGTGATTCCCTATAATTGCATCAGATAAACTCATAGAAAGAGCTTTGAGAAAGTTAATACGTACCTCCATGGAATTAGTCTACAAATCTGAAAAAAAAAATTGTAAAAGGGAAATAAATCATTAATACTTACTTCCTCCAGTTATTGTGAAAAGTAATAATATTATCAAATGTAAAATACGTAGCCCATTTTAGAATGTAAGTTCTTAATCAATGAATGCTCTCTAGTGTTGTTGTCAATGTTTTTGTTGTTAGGGTTTATTGTAAGTTTGACTTATTCCTCCACACTGTGTTTGTTCATTAAATTTAGGCACATAAAACCTATTTCAGATTTACTCCAAAAAAATTAGCTTTGAACATAGAGGTATTATATTTCCAGGCAAAACTATTAAAAACAAGCAAACAAAAATAATAAATAAGGCAAGAGTCTAGTTATTAGAACAAGGTCACAAGGAGAACGCTAGCCTAATATGTCCCCATAGAGCTAGTTAATACCTCTTTTTGGTTACCAAAATAAAATAACAAGGCCATTCAGTTGAGCTTGGTTTGCCCTTTGGCCCAGCACAATGACTGAAGAAAGCTTTGCATTCTACTCAAACTCGATTGCCTCCCAGGAGCCAAGCAAACCTCTTATTCCCAAAGCCTGCCCTTGGGCCCATACCATAGACATTAACCTAATTACAAAACATACCTCAGCATATGTTATGGACATTATTTCTACACTTGATCACATCTACTATAATATTCCTTGTGGATGTGTGTCACCACAGTCTGAATGCGTGTACAGATTCTACCACCAGGTCCCTTGCTCATGCCTGCCCCCATGCCTGAGCTTAATCAATGGACAGTTTCTACTGGTTTGACTAAGATTCTTTCTTTGATTTTATTGTTTTTTCCTTAATGTACTTATGTATTTATTTTTTTATCTAAGACATTCCTGTATCAACTGGCCAACTTTTTTCATGCCATAATCAATTTTCGACTATCTGGGATTAATAGATAAAAAAAAAAAAAAAAATAGATAGATGTAATTAAATCTCAGAAAAATTGGCCTACAGATTTGCCCATTTCTATTGTTTTTGGACAGGGTGATTCCTGGCTGAGATGATACCAGACATAAATAGGATCAGGTGGTTCCATATGGTAACATTAAGTGCTACAGATGAAATAACAGGCTTCTAGTATCAGAAACAAGAAAGCAAGAAAAAACATAAAGCAAAGAGAAACAAACAAAAAAAACTGTTTGAAATAACCTGTTTGCCTATTGTTTTCTCTACTGGAGATCTTCATAGAATGTGTGGAAAGTCAGAGCCTCTCTTCACTATAAGGAATGGCCACTTTAGACCAAAGGTTACTCTTTTCAATGACATAATGTGGTTCGGAGATATGAAACATGCAAGAAAGCCATGGCTCTTTTATGACCTAACCGGTTATCTCTCTTTAGTGATGTAACAAAGTATTTCCATGAAAAGCCTTTCTTAAGCCATGTGCAAGGAGAAGGAATCTCTTGTGGCTCTCCTTTTATTCTTACCTAGGTATTAACTGATAGCCAGTTCTCTCTGTAGACATAGGTGCAGAAGGGACCATGATTTGTCCTTCCTTCTTTGTTGGTGGTAGGACAGTCATCCATCCATACAAGAGTCTTGAAGCTAGTCTCTCCATTGCCCCACACTATTTTAGGCCACAATGATGTTCTGTATATTATATCTTGCTTAATTAGAAAACCAACTCCAGTATTGACAACAACAACAAAAAAATCCAAGGAAAAGTTTAATTAAAAAAATTAATAAAACTGATGTAAGTGTGTGGTAAAGCATTTCTTTTTAGCAGAAATGTAAATGGATATAGAGTAAAAAAAAAAAAAATTTTTTTTTTTTGGATGTAGAGTATCCAGAGAAAATTCCAATATGTACTAGGATATTTGAAACGTTAATATTCTTTGACCGACTAATTACGATTCTAGAAATATTGTGTGCATACATGGGCTCACCACTACAGTGGTTATGATAGCACACCAGTGGAAACAGTTTAAAATTCCGAATACAGTAGAATTATAATTTTCAAGGATTTGAAGAACTATTCAATGATATCAAAAAAGACGGTAAAATACATAGCGAAAGACCATGTCGTAATTATATATTCTTAAAATGATATCGAATTTTCAAAATATAAATGCATGTGTAAAAAAAAATACTCAAAGAGAAAACTACTCGCCAAAATGTTAACAAGAGATAACCCTGGATTGTAGAAGTATAGAGGAATTTCTTCTTTCATTAAGCTCTAAATTTTCTACAACAGTGTGCAATATAAAAATTGATGATGAGAGGAATAATACTGATTCTCTCTTGTGCCTGAAGTTCATACAGGACCTTCTTTCACCGTTGTCTCCCTACAGATTTAAGAATATGCTCAAGGTTGAGAATCCCACGTGGAGTGCCTGTACAAACTTATTCTTGATATTTTAACAGCACTTATCTTAATATGCCCTTTGATACTTCTGCAAAGCAGAGGTTTCTTAGAGAAATTAGCAATGTGTGTATCAAGGGCCTGGTTTTCTGCTCTGTTTGTGCACATGTATCTTTAGAGGACTTCGTTAGCTTTTTGACTTCAATATTCAGCAAACAAGATTTGGTATGATTGAGTGTATCATCTCCTTGTGCCCCACTATGGAGATCAAAGTGTTTGTTCAACTAAAGAACAGCTGAATTTTCAAGATTAAAATTTTTTTCACTTTGACCTCAGTGTTTGATGGAAAGTTAAACATGCACCGTGACAGCTATTTGGGGCTGTTAAATTGTTCTGCAAGCATATCCAGGGTTTTAAGACAATGAATTAATACATGGCTGAGCCCCTGTGAACCAATGACTCTGATTGAGACACACTGCACCTTCAGCTCATAGTGGCTCAACCCCTGTCCTTGTTGATTTTTCTTCAATTTGCCTGGGGAAATAACATTTTCATCAGTCAATTTCACAGCAAGTTGAAAGACTTTGTGGCATAATATATTTTCAGTTAAATAATAACCTTTGTTAAAATACAAGATTCCAGATGGCAGAATGTTGTACTCCATTTGGGCTATATTATACCTACTACATTTTTCTTTACAGTACCAGTAATTATGACAATAATATGCAATGTCCAAAATACCATATGGCTTATACTGAGGTATAAGCATACTGAGGTGTTTGGGAAACTCTGAGCTGTATGAGGGCAATAGTTGCCTGTTAGCTAGTGGGAGGTAAAAATGAATTGTCTGTGTCTTTGCCATGGTGATGAACTTACAATAGGAATGAGCAAGTCATGTTTTAGACTCCAGTCACAACCTGACAAAAGAGAACATAAAAACGATGCTTACATGTTGTTAAAACACTGAGTCTTTCTTCCCTCTGTTAAGTCCAAAAGGGGGCTTCTCTCTAAGTGAAAAAATAAACTACTGCACAGAACCATTGTGCCCTTAAAAATCAAAAACATGTACTCTAGCTAGTACTACAACTGGAGGTGGGGAGAAGGTGACAATAAACACAGATCCAGGTGTTCTTGCAAGTAGCAGCTGCATGTCGATTCTCAGTTGGCAAAAGCAAATATCTCAGCTACAGAGAAGCCTGAGTTCACCTGTGGTCAAAAAAGCTCTCTATTTCATTTGAACAATTCTGTGAATAGAGGAATAGAGACTGGGTCTTCTCCAGTCCCAAAGGCTGCCGGGAAAAAACAAATCTGAGATGAGGGAGAGGCCAACTAGTCTAGGGAGTTAGTTACTCTTGGGACTATTCCAACTGGCTAAGACCTAGGCAAGTCTTTTCAAATTTTTGTGTCCCAGTTACCTTATATAATAATCACTCCAGCTTCTAGATTTTATGATTCCAAACAACATAATGTGAATTAATGCCTGGATATCTTTAATAGTTAAGAAATTATATCCCTTCATTTGAAGTCCACATAATAAATACAGTTATTGATGTATTCAAAGTACTTGAACAGGTATAGAATGGCAAAAGAAGAGACAACCGTTCCAAGTCCAAGGATTAAATGCTTGAGAAACATTAATAAATTTGTTCATGGAGTGACTAAAAATGCTAAAAGGAAATATGTAAGTGGAAAAACAATGCAAAAATAAACCATAGCACCACGTCACCATGGAAACTGGAAAAGTAAGTATATATGCAGGAAACATCATGATGAAGAAAAACAAAATGTTATGGCATAGATTTTGCTAAAACTTGAAGGAATTTTAAAGATGTCAGTCACTATACATTAGATAGCACTAGTCTCTAAAAATAATTTTTCTACCAGCATTGCTATTTGATAACATTATTCATTGTCATCATTGAGATACCACTGTTCTGAGCATCATATCTCCTAGAAACTGAAAGACATCGAACACAATGCCATTCACTCCACCTGGCACTTAGCATCCCTACCGATGGCCCATTTGATACCTCCCTTTATCTTAACCGTATAGGTCATGCGTGATACTCATGAATGTTAGAAGTGTGAGGCTCAAGTTTGCTTGACACAGGAAGCAATGCTCAAAATAAAGTGAGATCTTACCCCAAAATTCACTTTCACATTTGCAATGGGACTACTGTAAATATATAATGTGGAAATTCCCTGGGATACGAGAAAAAACATTTAAGCCGTGTCCCTCCCCCCAAAAGGAACCCCTTGGAAGATCATTTCACATTTATGAAACATCCATTTCCAGTTAAGAACACTCTCTGCCTAGGATGACTGCGACCTCTGCAGGTCAGCAAGGAACCAGGGCAGCTGGCTGTACCCTTGTACACGGGTGTCAACTGCTTCAAATTGTTCTAAAATGAGAAGAAACAGTTTAACCCCAAAATAGATTAAAGTTAACAGAATAGATAAAGGACCTATGTAAACCAATTTAACTTCTTATCAGCCAGGAAAAAGGAAGTGAATGCCAATGAAAGACATGTTTTAGACACAAACACGAAGAGGCCTATTTGTTCTGATTCACAAGCCATACTCTCAACCAGCTTGAAATGTGGGTTGTTTTCCAGGGTATCCTAAATCAATTCCAATGGACTTTAGGAAATATTGACAGAATATACATATTAATTTGCTTTCATTTTCCTTTCCAGAGTAGTTTCTACTTCTCTTTTAGTTTTTATAGTAGCTTGTTCTAGGTATTTTCTTCTTTGGGTGTGTATGTGTGTGTGTGTTTGACTCCTCTTCTTGTATTACTTTTTTTTCCACTTAATTCATAATAAAGAGCAAGCATGTTCTTTCATAGTACTAGCTACTAGATAAATAAAATTAAATAAGACAGAGCCCCTGCCCCAGTTAATTTTTCAAAGCGGCAGAGGCAGACAAAAATGTAAATGATCCACGTCAATAATTTTTACAGAAGTAGGTCACCAGGCATTTCTTCCACAACATCACTGGCTGGGTTTGAACTACCATCCTTTAGGCTAGACGATGAGTGTAAACTGTTCATGCCAACTAGGGGCCTTCGTGTTAGTGATGCATTCAAAAAATTGTTCAGGTGCTATGATAAAAACATAAGACTAAAAAATGGAGAAGCACAAAGGAAAAACTAGATGTTGATGTCTATGGGAGGAGATGAGGTCAGAAAACCATCAGGAGGATTACTCTGGAGTTACAAATTAAGACATGAGTTAGATGATGTGGTAGTAGAAAAGTATTCTAGGCAGGTAATACATCAGTGTTTTCTAATACCAAACCACTGATAGCTCTCTATTTGCGAATGCTTAATAACTGAAACCTATAGATTTCATAAGCGCTTGACTGCTAACTGAAAGATCAGCGGTTGAAAAGAGTATCCTTTCCCATTGAATTGCCTTGGAACTATTGTTAACAAGTGGCCGGGTTTCTGGACTCATTTAGAAAGTGTACGGAAGAACAAGAAAATGCAAATTAGCCATAATGGTTTTCTGTATCATCAGAGTGGTTGGTAGAGAAGGAATTGGTTGATTACAACAGGGCTACACAGGGGAATTTTTACAGTTGTGGAATTGTTTTGCATGACACTGGCTGGTGGTAGATGAGCATGACTCTATGCCTTTGTCAAAACCCATACAGAGAGAATTTCACTGTATGAAGTTTTTTAAAAACCAACCGAAATAACAGGGGAATCTGAGAACGGAATGCATAGTAAAATATAAATCTAAATGTACTATAAATGTATAACGTTACCTCAGTGAAGGAGGTGGGGGGGAAGGGACTATTTTAAATAACTTTGGAAAAAGATATTTTTACTGAATATTGTAAGACTGGAATCAAAATAATCATACATAAACACTGAATTCTAGTTAGTAAATTAGTTTCTTACAAGGGTATGGTCTACCAATTCTGAAACTATTTTACAAGTATACTAGAATTAAACAAATACGAAAACACATTACAGATAATAGAAAACAGACTTCTCAATGTCAGGAAAAAAAAAAGTTAAAAAGAAGCCAGGAGGAGGTCTAGAAGAATTAGTGTTGGAAATATTGTCTGTCATAAACTCATGTTTATTTTAACATGAGTTAAAATATTTTAATTTCAGATTTGTGTGTATGTATACATGGCTTAGCATAGAGAGATATATTTCCTTTCTCTGCCCACTGGGAGGGCCAAGAAGCAGTGACATCCCAGTAGCAATGAGCACACCCAGCACTCAGATCTTGGTTTCTAAATACTATCCTTCAGTTAAAGTAACTAGAGCCCTTTAGAGAAATGGCTGATTTAACCTTGGACAGGAAAAATATAAGTCAGGAGCATTTTGTAGTGCCAGAAGGAAGATTTAAAAAAAAAGGAGGCATGTCAAAACAACGCATGAGCCAATTAAAAGAACTACCAATGGCCAAAGCTGGGAAAATTGGAGGAATATGGTATTGAATCACAACCCAAAGTATAACATAAGTATACATGAAAAAAAATACTTGAGTCTGTATTAATAACCATTGAATTAAAAAAAATGGTAGAAAAGGAAAACTGTTTTCCTACAGAATTCTAAATAATACATGTAGACATTCCTTCTTTCAGTAGGTGGAACTTAATCTCCACCCTACCCCTTAAGTGTGAATTGGAATTTACAACTCATTTGTAAAATGTATAGAATCAAAAGGGAAAAATAAAAACTTTACTGAGAAGAAACCTGGCAGACTCCACCTAAACTAAGTGATTAAGGATAACATCACCAATCATAGTCATGTTGATATCATTTATACACCTCCTGATAATATGCGTGAGAAGAGCACTGTGCCTCTGTGCTATTCTTTCCCCAAACCTAAATTAACCCTGATATCATCATGAGAAAACATCATACAAACCCAAAGAGAAGACCATTCTACAAAATACCTGACCAGAAATCTTCAAAGTTCTAGACATGAAGAACAAGGAAAGAGACAGAAAATATCACGGACTAAAGGAGACTACAGAAATATGATGACTAAAAACATGGCATCCTGTACGGGATTCTAGAACAGGAAGAGGGCATCAGTGGAAAAACTGGTGAAGTCTGAAAAAAAAGTCTAGCCCATAGTTCAAGAATTGCACAGATGTGAAATTCTTAGTTTTTCAAATGTACAATGGTTATGTAGGATATCAACAGAAGGGAAAACTAGAAAATAGTATGAGGAACACTATGTACTATCTTTGTAGTGGTTAAGAGCTATGGCTGCTAACCAAAAGGTTGGCAGTTCAAATCCACCAGGTACTCCTTGGAAACTCTATGGAGCAGTTCTACTCTGTCATATTAGGTCACTATGAATCAGAATCGACTCGACGGCAATGGGTTTGGTTTTTCCAGTTATGTACTATCTTATTTTTTTGGTTATGTACTATCTTAGCATATTTTTATGTAAATCTAAATCATTCCAAAAATTTATTAAATATAAAACAATAGCTCACCTGAAAAAATATTTCAATATATTATAGGTAGAATCAATATTAATATTTTCTATAAAAACACTTGAATAACAATACGCAAGTCAAAAAATGAGCACATAAAGAAAAGTAAAGAGCCAGTGAACTGAGAGAATGTGTTTACATTTATTTATAATGAAAGAAAATAACTTAAAAAACCGAGGTAACATTCAACGTCTATCAAATTGTCCAAAGATTTCTCTATTTATTATTCTACAGGTATAGTGAAAAGATTAGTCACTAATACTGTTCAAGTATGTGTAAATTAGTACAATATTTTTAGAGGAATATATGACAATCCATATCAAAAACTAAAAGGGTGTCTACCCTTCCATGCAACCTAGCAATTACACTGTTAGAAATTTATTTTAGGGGGAAACACAATTTTTTATAGGTTTATTACACCTGTGTAAATCAAAGAATTCAGAAGCAATGAATATCCCCAAATCAGGAGTTGGTTAAATGCATTAGAGTAAACCTGTACAATGAAGCATTAAGTGAGTGTGGAAATTATTTAGTGGAGATAGAATTACTGCTGTAGAAAGATGTTTAAAACATGTTGACATTTGAAAATAAAAGTAAGTTACCATAATGAACATATACTACAGAGTAGGTTAAAAGACGTGTTCACAAAATTCCTCCATCTTGGATGTGCCAAAGAGTAAATCTATTTCACCATAAGTGCATTAAAATTATCCATAAACCCCCTGTATTAGTTATCTAGCACTACTTCAACAGAAATACCACAATTGGATGGCTTTAACAAAGAGAAATTTATTTTCTCACACTCTAGTAGGTTGTGAGTCCAAATTCAGAGTGTCAGCTCCAGGGGAAGGCTTTCTTTCTCTGTGGGCTCTGGAGAAAGGTCCTTGTCTTCAATCTTCCCCCTGTCAAGGAGCTTCTCCAAGCAGCGACCTTGTGTTCAAAGGACACACTCTGCTACCGGTGCTACATTCGTCATGGTATGAGGTCCCTAAGTCTCTGCTTGCTTCCCTTTCCTTTTATCTCTTGAGAGATGCAAGGTGGTGCAGGCCACACTGCAGGGAATCTCCCTTTAACTTGGGTCAGGGAGGTGACCTGAGTGAGGGTGGTGTTATAATCCCACCCTAATCCTCTCAACATAAAATCACAATCACCAAATGGATTTCAACCACACAGTACTGAGAATCATGGCCTAACCAAATTGATAGACACATTTTGGGGAGGACATAATCCATTGCTGGCAAGAATAAAAAAGTTAGGTTTATGATTCAGAGAAACTCAATTCCATCTGACTAAAATCTCAGCCTCTATGGGATAGTAATTTCCAGATTCTTTGTTTCCCTTTCTGTCCAGGATTGGTCTAAATTCCCAGAAGGGCTTAAGTATCTGTTCGCCCTCAGAGGGCCATCTGGTCTGAGTGGTCTGCTCCTCCATTCTCATGGCCTCCTATGAAGAGTAGCTCATTTCTTCTGCTCCCTCTGTTCTTAGCTGACATCCTCTGCTGATGCCTCCTGCCAGGGCTTCTGGTTTCAAGGAAAACATGTCTATTCCAATCCCTTGCTTATATGGAAATGCTAGCTCAACCTCAAACACACCTGTGCCTCTGAGATGCCTATGGTGACTTTACACCTTCTAAATTGTATGGAGAACTGCAGCAGCGTGAGGGGTGTTGCACATCCATCTAGACCCTCTTTCGTTCATTGCTCCTATACTTTTCAGGTAGTAGAGGGTCATGGTGAGCCAGAATTGACTTCATGGCAAGAGGTTTAGTTTTGGTTTTTTTGTACTGGTGAGGGAGTTTATCTGTGAGAATTATGTGCTCCCAGCTCTGTGTTGAGGACAGGAAGGAAAGCACTTTTGAACTTTCTCAGAATATTAACTTATTAGATTCAATAGCAAGGAGTCCCTGGGTGGTGCAAACAGTTAAGCACCTGACTACTAGCTGAAAGGTTGGCGATTTGAACCCACAAAGAGATGCCTTAGATGCCCGACAACCTGCTTCTGAAACGCCACAGGTTTGAAAGCCCTTTGGAACCTTTCTACTCTGCACGCCTGGGATCACAATGAGTCGGGATCCACTCAACGGCAAGTAACAAAGACAGGTTCAGTAGCACTCCCTTTTGGATGAAACACACACACGCATGCAAAAAGAAAGAATAGTTGTAAACCCAAATGTGCACAGAAATGAGCTCTGGCTACCACATATTAAAGGGACATTCTATTTTTTAAAATGCGTATCAGTGTTTTCTAGCCACATCTTTCTCCCACGGAGCAGACGATGGGTTGGAACCGCCAGCCTTTCAGTTAGCAACCGAGCCCTTTAACCACTGTGCCACCATGGCTCCTTAACTTTCTAAAATAAAATCATTTTGTAATAGTTTTAGTTTTAATAGGGAAAAACAATTCTTAGGCCCCTCCCTTAAAAAAATATAACTCTCTTATTTTCAGAGAATTTTTCATCCAAGACAATGCAAAGATTTCTTCCAGAGCTTTATTGCAAGCTTTGTAATTGTTTTAGAATTGATTCCCATATGAAATAGGTTTATGTGTTCTGACAGTGTGTTAATAAAATAAAAGGAATTTTTCGTAGCAAAAGAGTTACAATTTTTCATTGGTTGTGGTAAGTTTTTTTTTTTTTTTTTTTCCTTCCTTTTCATTGCTGTCTCTTTGTAGATAAAATGGGATTTCATAAGCTTTTGTTTCTCCACATCAGTTTCTAGGAAATTTTTTCATCAGGATGCCTTGTTCAAGGCTAAATACAGCTCAGAGAAAAATGTACCCAAAAAAAAAGCCTTAAAAAGATTTACTGTGTTGTGCTTAATGGGAAATATTGTTACTGTAAAAATACATTATAAGTTGTAACCTTGAATGTTTGTTTACTAGAATACTTGAAAGGAAAAGTAACAGTCTTATTTTTCAAAGCAAATAAGTTGCTTTTCCTCTGGTATCTATGCAATATTTTCAAAAAATTTTCCCAGGAATTAAGCACCTGTTTTAGCATCAGTAAAATATTTTAACTCGTATTTATTATTCAAGTGTAAGCTATATAGTTTGGGATATTCATTATCTAATACTGGAAACTCTTTTTTTTTTTTTTTTAAGTATGAAATAGTTCCCACTTTTCCAGACTGGCCATCACTTGTTTCTTCCTCACTTTTGATTTTGTTTTAACTACAAAAGTTCCTGTTTGTGAAATTCAATATCTATACAAAAGTGTGCACGAGAGGAAAATGGTGGCGACCTACCTGTAACAGAGGACACGAGCAGTTGCTCACTTAATATCCCTTTGTGCTTATGAACGCAAACATAATCAGTCTTTGGGGTGGAATCAGTATGTAAAATGAAGATGCTATACAGTAGTTTTGCCAATAGAAAATGATAAAGAAATAGGAAGTCTTATGGAGCAGTTCAACTCCGGTAAATATTTGCTGTTGTTAGGTGCCTTTGAGTAGGTTCAGACTCATTGTGACTCTGTGTATCACAGAACAAAATATTGCCTGGCTCTGTGCCATTCTCACAGCAAAGGGTATATATGAACCTGTTGTTGTAGCCACTGTGCCAATCCAATTCATTGAGGGTCTTCCTCTTTTTCACTGACCCTTTGCTTTACCAAGCATGATATCCTTCTCCAGGGATTGGTCCCTCATGATCAGGGGCAGATTACCCAGTAAGCAAGGTAAGCAAGGGCTGACTTGTGTTTACTTACTAATCTATAGCGAACGCATTTCCTTGCTGATTTAGTAATACATCCCTGTTAGGGATTGTACTTACTCCAAGACAGATTTGTTCATTCTTTTGAAAAGAGGCTTTGATTCTGTAGGGAGTGCTGTGGGGTTGGGAAAGAAACAGATGTCGATCATATCTAGAAGCAGAACCTTTGATGCAGTGAAAAAAAATGTGAAATTGTTTACTAGAGACGATCTTGTAAGCAAGGTAAACGCCATCCTTACCTTGCCTATCGAATAATCACCTCTCCTGAAAACATGTCCAAAGTAAGCAAGACAAAGTCTCACCCTCCTTGCTTCTAAGGAGCATTTTAGCTATACTTCTTCCAAGACAGATGTTTGTTTTTTGCGACAGTCCATGTTATATTCAGTATTCTTTCCCAACATCAAAATTCAAAGGCGTCAGTTCTTCAGTCTTCCCTTTTCACTATCCAGCTTTTGCACGCATGTAAGGCAATTGAAAACACCATGGCTTGGGTCAGGCCCAACTTAATCTTCAAGGTGTCATTTTTACTTTTAAGATGAAAATATTTAGCAATGCTGAAATAAAGCCTAGCACGGGACAGGGCTACACTAAAAAAACCCACTGCCGTCCAGTTGATTCTGACTTGTAGTGACCCTATAGGACAGAGAAGAACTGCCCCATAGGGTTTCCAAGGAGCACCTGGTAGATTCCAACTGCTGACCTTTTGGTTAGCAGCCATACATCTTAACCACTATGCCACCAGGTTTTCCAGGGCTAGACTAGATGTTAAGTATTTCATCTTCATTTCCCTACATCACAACCGACTAGATGGTTTGAGCAAGGCATACCCCTCAGTAAACCTCTCTTCCTATACAATACTAGACAAGAACAATGATTTTCGCCAGAAGTCAGAGAAAGAAGGCCACCAGAGCTGTCTCATGCATTCCACAATTACTACACTGTAATAAGCACCGGATTTCCAGCTTTGATCAAAATCATATATGGCTCTTGTCTCATGGATTGTAGGGTCCATGAGGGAGATTAACAACAATAATATTTATTAATAATTAATACTTATTTTTAACAATACTTATTAATACTTTATAATTAATGATATTCATAATTTAATAACTAATGCTTATTATTCTTTTAACATGGGTAACATATACTGAATTATTTTTACCTTCTAGGAACATTTCTGAGGACTTCATATTTAACTCAGCCAATTCTCACAAAAACCTGTGTGGTAAGCCATCACTACCTTCTTCTGACAGAGAATCTGTGGCACATGAAGTTCCAGTAGTTGTTGTTGCTAGGTGCCATTGGGTTGGTTCTAACTCATGGCAACCCTATGTACAACTGAAGAAAACACTGCCTGGTCCTGTGCCATCCTCACAATCATTGTGCTTGAGCCCATTGTTGCAGCCACTGTGTCAATCCATCTCATTGAGGGTCTTCCTTTTTTTTTTTTTACTGACCCTCTACTTTACCAAGCATGATCTCCTTCTCCAGGGACTGGTCGCTCCTGATAATATGTCCAAATTATGTGAGTTGTAGTTTTTCACCTTTGCTTCTAAGGAGCATAGTGCTTGTATTTCTTCCAAGGCAGATTTATTCATTCTTTTGGTAGTCCACAGTATATTTAATATTCTTCACCAACACCACAATTCAAAGGTGTCAATTCTTCTTTGATCTTCTTTATTCATCATCCAGCTTTCATATGTATATGAGGTGACTGAAAACACCCTTGCTTGGGTCAGGCACACCTTAGTCTTCAAGGTGACACCTTTGATTTTTAACACTATGAAGAGGTCTTTTGCAGCAGATATACCCAATGCAATGTGACAGATGATTTTTTGGCTGCTGCTTTTAAGAGCATTGATTGTGGATCTAAGAAAAATAAAATCCTTGTCAACTTCGATGTCTTCTCCATTTATCATGATGTTGCTTATTGCTTATTGGTCCAGTTATGAGGATTTTTGTTTCCTATACGTTGAGGTGTAAACCATACTGAAGGCTGCAGTCTTTGATCTTCATCAGCAAGTGCTTCAAGTTCTCTTCCCATGCAACAAGCAAGGTTGTGTCATCTGCATAATGCAGGTTGTTAATGAGTCTTCCTTCAATTCCAGTGCCCCGTTCTTCTTCATATAGTCCAGCTTCTTTGATTATTTGCTCAGCATACAGATTGAATAAGCATGGTGAAAGGATACAGCCCTGACACACACCTTTGCTGAGTTTAAACCACACAGTAGCCTCCTGTTCTGTGTGAACAACTGCCTCTTGATCTATGTACAGGTTCCCAATGAGCACAATGAAGTGTCCTGGAATTCCCATTCTTCACAATGTTATCCATAATTTGTCATGATCCACACAGTTGAATACCTTTACATTGTCAATAAAACACAAGTAAAAATCTTTCTGGTAGTCTTTGCTTTCAGCATGATCCATCTGACACCAGCAATGATATCCTTGTTCTGTGTCTTCTTCTGAATCTGGCAGGTGATCCAACTGAATGCAGAAATTATTGAACAATATCATTAAAATTATATGCAAGTAAAATTTTGCTGAAGATCATTCAAATGCAGCTGTAGCAGTACATTGACAGGGAACTGCCAGAAATTCAAGCCTGATTCAAAAGTTCCAGTAGTATTGCCACTTTCCAATATCAGGTGAGCTCGGATTCAAACCTAGCCTAACTTATATTGCCTTTTATTCATTAAATAAATGCACATATAGTTATAGTTTGAGATTTATTCTAAGAAGGAAATCCACATGGTATAGTGAAAAGGGTTTGCAGGTGTGGGATGTTCAGTTTATATTTAGTTTAGTTAACTAGTGGAAAGCCCTCTGAAATCCAAAAGCAGAGAAAGAAGAACCCAAATGAAGAATAGAAGGAGGGTTGCTTAATGGAGGAGTAATAGCAAATAAAAAGATCCAGAGGCAGGGAAAAATAAATAATGCCTTTGGGAGGAACAGAAACGAGGCCAGCTTGGCTGCAAAAAGTATATGTGCAAAAGAATTGTGTAGCAGGCAGGTCTTGGGATCAGTTTCCAGTTCAGGCACCCATCCACCCACCCTATTCACCTTGAAAATGCTTTAGGAATGTTATACTCATGGGAGTATGTTAGGTATGTGAATAATTTGCCATGAGAATAAAATTTAGCCCATTTCACCACTGTGGTAGATTGTTTCTAAATCTGTGTCAAGTTGACTCGTCTTTAGTAAACTCAAACATTTTAAAATAATTTACTGAATTTTTTTAATATGGGTTTAAGAAGCTATCGTGGCACAATGGTTAAGCACTTGACTGTTAACCAAATTTTGGCAGTTTGAACCCACAAGCCACTCCATGGTAGAAAGATGTGGCAGTCTGCTTCCTGAAAAATTACAGCCTTAGAAACCGTATGGGGCAGTTCTACTCTGTCCTGTAGGGTCACTAGGATTTGGAATCGACTCATTGACAATGAGTTACTT
Source organism: Elephas maximus indicus (assembly GCF_024166365.1). Lineage (NCBI taxonomy): Eukaryota > Metazoa > Chordata > Mammalia > Proboscidea > Elephantidae > Elephas > Elephas maximus. The sequence goes on along the minus strand of NC_064829.1, from coordinate 72,753,480 downwards.
GTATTTCACAGTAGGTAGGTACAATCATATCTCATATTAAATTGCTACCCCTACCAGTGCCGTCAAGTCAATTCCGACTCATAGCAACCCTATACCCAAGTCCTATTCTGTTTTAACTAAGCTAGTTGTGTTTCCTCTAAACACATCTTGCTTATTGTCAAATCTGTGTTTTTGAATATTTTGAATATTCATTCATTCCTATATACTTGTTCGTGTCTATCTTAGACCAAACACTGTATCAAATCCTGGGAATGCAAAGATGATCAAGACAGGTTTGACTGCTGCTCTAATGGAATTTACGAACTAATGGAGCTACAGATAGTTAAAAATGTAACTAAAATATAAAGTGATAGGACAAAGGATTAAGTAATTTAGGGGAAATAGGGAGCACATAAGAAGAGGGACAGGCACAGAGACTGCCAGAAGAAGGTAAGATCTAAGTTGTGCACTAGCTGACCCAAGCGCTCATCTGACAGCCAAAAGTTCAATGGGAATTTCAATAGAATCATGCTCTCTGAATAACCTTTAAACCTGGAGAACAATAGCCAGGAACACTCACATGGAAACGGCAATAACTATTTCTGTAAAGATGAGAAAACTGAAGCTCAGGGAAGTTAAGATGGCAGCTTACAAAGAGATGGGGCTAAAATTTGAACACAGGTTTTCTAGACTCTCTATAAAGATATCTGAGTGTCAAAATCCACTAATGGAAGATTATAAAATTTACCCTTCTTTCTATTTTTAAAACACAACTTATTTCACAAAAATACAAACATGCATTTATTCCTAAGAAAAAGATAAACAAAAAATGAAATTCATATTGTAACCAACTGTCTAAATATGTGATTGGCTCAGATAGCTCACATGTTGTTGAACCAAAGTATTATGGCTTTAGCATAGCATTAAAGTTATACTACATGTCCCGCCTAAGTAAATTAAACAACTGATGCATTTTATGCAATATCCATTCATTCAACAAACATTTATTGAGCACTTACTACGCCCAGACACTATTCTAAGCACTTGGAATACTAAGATAAATGAGACATAGAGCCTACCCTCAACAAGGCAATAGTTTATGAGAAAGGACAGAATGGAATTATTTAAAAAATTAAAAGAACAGAAAATACTGAGAAAATATTAAGTTCACATATAAAACACAGAGGGACCATGATGGAGAAAGCAATTTATTTCAGATGATGGTTCAAGTAAGGAGCCCTGGTGTCACAGTGGTTAAACACTCTGCTACTAACAGAAAGGTCGGCACCAGCTGCTCTGCGGGAGAAAGATGTGGCGGTCTGCTTTTATAAAGATGACAGCCCTGGAAAACCTATGGGGCAGCTCTACTCTGTCCTACAGGGTCACTATGAGTCAGAATGAATTCAATGGCAAGAGGGTTTTGGTGATTCAAGCCAAGCTTCTGGGGTAAATAAAAAGCAAAGATGAATTTTGAAAGATCACTCTTATAATGAGGATAATTATAAATCTATATATAGCATTATAAATGTCCCTATTGGCCTTTTCTATGACATAGCAAACTTGCAAGCAGTAGTCACTGCTAGTTGCATTTTGATGAATGATGTTTTTACAGCCAGCTTAGTTGTTCTAGTCTTGACTTGCATGTCCTCATGTTCTGTCGTGGGAAGGTTGTAGTGTTCTGTGACAGCCTTCTCCCAGAGGGGTTTATGTGTCCAACCACTCACGTCAGTCAAACCTCAGCTATCAGTGGAATGAGATTACATCGTGAGCACTTACATTCTGGCATTGTACCAGAGAGTGAAAAATTGGAAATGTTCTAATATATTCCCATTAAGGATTATTATAGAAAAGTTAAAATTAATATGTTCAAAATAATGAGCTTGTATATGCTGACATGGAAATACGTTAAGGGCATATTTTAAGTAGAAGGAAATGCTATCAGAAAAACTAAACAAAATAAAACCTGATCTTACATACATATATGTGTAAGTGAATATGTGCATGTGTGTATAAAATCCAGTAGAAATGTAAATCAGTGTGTATATAGTTTACGAGGTAGTAAAAACATAGTATGAGGCTGGAAAGATAGACACCAAATTGTTACCAGTAGTTACTTCCAGAGTTGGGAGTGGCTTTAAGAGACAGGAGAAGGGAAGAGAGATATTAGTGTTCTATATACTATTTCAAGTATTTAAAATGTTATAAATCATTAAAATATATATTATGTAGAAATGGTTTAAAAATAAGTATTATATTTCGTAACGCTTGTTAGTAGTAGGTATTCATCAAATTATTGAATTAATTTAAAAACACGTATGTTTATAATATGTATACCACACCATATTTAAATATTATTATTATTTTGTGATTGCGTGGCCTGACCAGGCTTAACAGTTATTGTGTCAGATTAAATCCAGTAAAACTGTATTAAGCACTTTAACAGGAAAGGCATACTTAAGATCTAATTTGATATTCCCAAACAGTACAGCTTAGCGTTTTGAGCTCAGTGTGATGAATCAAACAAGTCTAGTTTCAAACCTTCTTCCTGACACTTACTTTTTATGCAACTCTGGGCAAATTACTTAACTTCTTTTTATCTGAAGTTATTTCTCTAAACAAAGAACAGTAACTAATATATCCTTCATAAGGTGTTTGTGAGAAGTATGCTTGCCCATGTAAAGCCATTGACACAGTCCCTCATGCTTTGCATACTTAATAGTCACCAAGGTATATTGGTAAGTGTCCTTATACCATCCACACACCCTCATTTCTAAGAAAATCAATTTATCATATTTCCACCTTAACTGTTGTGCTTTTTCCTTTGTTTTTTTTAGAAAACATTTTAGTATATTTTGTAATATTAGCAAAATAATTTCACAAAACAAGAATAGCATCTGTTATTTGGTCCCTGTAACGAAATCTGGTAGAGCTCTTAGTCTACTATATGCCAACATGAAATACTCATGAGAAAGCAAATTATTGCTCCTGTATGCAGTATCTGTTTTCTAGTGCCATTTATAATATGCAATTAGGTAATTTTTGGAAGTATTAATTTAAAAGAGCACAATTTTCAAATAAGTTTCATTTCTTTAATTACAAACATTTAATGAATTGAATTCCGGTACGTATAATTATGAATGGTTGGGGTTTAAAATTAAACTTACAAATCAGGAAATGTAAAATCAAATATCTGAGAATGCAGTTTTGAACAACAGATAAAATAATACACAAAAGTTTAAAAGATATTATACTCTAACATATGTTTAAGCATATTAAATCAATATAATAATTGATAACAGTAAAAAAAAAGTTTCTGAGCTAATTCAGAAACTGTGACTAATTATTAGATATCAGTTCAAAAGAAATATAAACTAGAAGCTATGATGTAGATTTTTTTCTATCCCTAGTAGTCAGAAATAAATGGACTTTTTATTATAGCAGGACATCTGGAATGATTATTTTGTTTCTAATAAAAAGAAATAAGTACTACTGAAAGAAAAGTTGGAAATCACACTTAGTACCATGTAAGTCAGATAGAGGAGAGAATCATAGAAATCCAGAATGGTTCCATAAATTCAATGTAATTTTACTTGGTCAAGGGTGGGTGGTGTCAGGGGATTCATATTTCTAGCCTATTGGTCTTGAAGCCATAAAGTGATGGCTATGTATTATTCTTCAGTCTGTAAGCATAATTTAGGGGGAGCATTTTAGCAAAATTAAGTTTATCATCTTGCTACGTCTATAGCTGAATATTTAGGTTTCTATCACCTTCAAGTCTCTTAAATAAATTAACAATAAGCCACCAAGAGACCTTTCTGGAACAATATCCAGTTGGAAAGTGGTGGTAAGCCAGGGTTATGATCTTGTGTAAATAATATTTGGTCCTTAGGTTTTGCAGTTTTTAGAGGGCATGAGGGATTAATTTGTCTAGGTACGGTTGAATTTTATTAAAAGAAAAATATTAATTTTATATTTGTTAGCCACCATGTAAATGACTTTGTATAAAGCATCATTTGCAATAACGAAAATAGGCAAATTGGGAATATTAAGGATTTATATCCCCACTCATGTAATCTACACATAAAATATTTATTAAAGATATTTATACTTGAAAATTGCACAAAGGGAACTATGAATGCAGAAAAATATTATCCAATAGTAAAAAAAAAAAAAAGACTACAGGCATGTAGAAAGTTTTATTACCATTCTTTTCTGCAGGCTTCAAGCATTATTAATTAAATATACTGATAACACTAATGCTAACTTTTCCTCCTTTAGTTCCTGTAGTGGGAAACTTTTATAAATCTAACCCAGTTTTGATGATTATAGACCTTTTGCATTACTATATAAATTTTAGAATCATCTTGTCATTTTAAACAAAACAAAAAAAAACTAATAGCTTAATAGCATTAAGACTTTCAATCCAAGAACACGGTATGTGTTTCCATTTATTTAAACCTCCATTTATTTAGATCCTCCTTTATTGGAAGCCCTGGTAACACAGTGGTTAAGAGCTCTGGCTGCTAACCAAAAGGTCAGCAGTTCAAATCCACCAAGCAGTCCTTGGAAACTCTATGGGGCAGCTCTACTCTGTCCTACAGTGTCGCTATGAGTCAGAATTGGTTCGAGGGCAATGGGTTTGGTTTGGTTTTTTGGCTATTACTTGCAGCTATATTTTTTGATTTTCATTATACATGTCTTTCATATTTATTTTTTAACTTATACCTAAGTGTTTCCTGCTAATTTTTGAACTATGCTAAACGGTTTTGTTTATCAATTCCATCAATTTTCTTTACTGTTGCTTCTATTTTCTATTTGACTGATATTGACACATTTTTCATTATAGGTTTTCTTCTACTTACTTTGTGTTGAATTTGTTCTTTTTCAGCTTCTTAAAGGAAAAGTGTAGGTTACTGATTTTGCATGTTTCGTCATTTCTTAAATAAGCATTTACATCTATAAAGTTTCATTAAAGCACTCCTTTAACTGCCTCCAAGAAATTTTGATGTATCATGTATTCATTATAATTTAAAATATTTTCTAATTTCCCTTGCTCCCCCTCCCTCGCCACCCACTTTGGCTTAGTATGTTGTTTAATTTCCAAACATTTAAGGAGTATTCAGATATATTTTTATTGGTTTTTCTCTCCTTTGTTAGACATCATACAACATACTTTGTCTATCATTTCAATCCCTTCACATTTACTGACATGTGTTTTTGGCCCAACATATAGTTTAAATTAGTCAATGTTTCATGTACACTTAAAAAAGGATGTGTATTCTGCAGCTGTTGGGTTTACTGTTCTATGGATATCCACTAGGTAAAGTTAATTAATGTTGTTGTTGTTGTTAGGTGCCATCGAGTCAGTTCCGACTCATACTGACCCTATGCACAACAGAATGAAACACTGCCGTGTTCTGAGCCATCCTTACAATCGTTGTTATGCTTGAGCTCATTGTTGCAGCCACAGTGTCAATCCACCTCATTGAGGGTCTCCCTCTTTTCCGCTGACCCTGTACTCTACCAAGCATGATGTCCTTCTTCAGGGACTGATCCCTTCTGACAATGTGTCCAAAGTATATAAGATGCAGTCTCACCATCCTTGCCTCCAAGGAGCATTCTGGTTGTACTTCTTCGAAGAGAGATTTGTTTGTTCTTTTGGCAGTCCATGGTATATTCAATAGTCATCGCCAACACCACAATTCAAAGGTGTCAATTCTTCTTCAGTCTTCCTTATTCATTGTCCAGCTTTCACATGCATATGATGCAATTGAAAATACCATGGCTTGGGTCAGGTGCACCTTAGTCTTCAGGGTGACATCTTTGCTCTTCAACACTTTGAAGAGGTCCTTTGCAGCAGACTTACCCAATGCAATGCGTCTTTTGATTTCTTGACTGTTTTTTCCATGGCTGTTAATTGTGAATCCAAGTAAAATGAAATCCTTAACAACTTCAATCTTGTCTTCGTTTATCATGATGTTGCTCATTGGTCCAGTTGCTCACCTCTTTATGTTGAGGTGCAATCCACACTGAAGGCTGTGGGCTTTGATCTTCATTAGTGAGTGCTTCAAGTCCTCTTCACTTTCAGCAAGCAAGGTTGTGTCATCTGCATAACACAGGTTGTTGATGAGTCTTCCTCCAATCCTGATGCCCTATTCTTCTTCATATAGTCCAGCTTCTCGTATTATTTGCTCAGCATACAGATTAAATAGGTATGGTGAAAGAATACAACCCTGACGCACAACTTTCCTGACTTTAAACCAATCAGTATCCCCTTGTTCTGTCTGAACAACTGTCTCTTGATCTATGTAAAGGTTCCTCAAGAGCACAATTAAGTGTTCTGGAATTCCCATTCTTCATACTGTTATCCATAGTTTGTTATGATTCACACAGTCGAATGCCTTTGCATAGTCAAAAACTATCCCTGGTGGAGTAGTGGTTAAGCGCTACGGCTGCTAACCAAAGGGTCGGTAGGTTGAATCCACCAGGTGCTCCTTGGAAACTCTATGGGACAGTTCTACTCTGTCCTATAGGGTCGCTATTTGTCAGTAATTAACTCGACAGCACTGGGATCGAAGTTAATTGATAGTCTTGTCCAAAACTTCTATGCCTTTCAAGATTTTCTTTCTGCCTTTCACTCTGTTTCTTAGAGAACAGTATTGTCTTCAAGCATAATGGAGAATTGTCTTTCCTTTGATTTCTGTCAGTAGATTCTTCATATATGTTGAAGCTTCATTATTAGATGTTGTTTTAGTTAACTAGTGCTGCTGTAACAGAAAAACCACAAGTGAGTGGCTTTAAAAAAATTATGTTCTTCAGTTCAGGAGACTGAAAGTCCCAATTCAGGATGTGGCTCTAGGTGAAGGTCCTTCTTTGTCTATTTCAGTTTCACACAACCAGTAACTTTTTGTTGGATATGGGATATTACAATAATTAAATTATCAAGAAGCTAGGTTCTGCATTCTTCCTTTTAAAAGTTAGAAGAAAAAAATTTATTTTTAAATCAGACAATTGAGTTTACTTGTTATTAGCTTGTTTCTTTAGACTTTGCCAGGGTTTGTATACACTAGTCTTTTCTCTTTGCTTGCTTCATCCCTACTACTGAGGTGAGACCCTTCCGCTGAATGACAGTGTTTAGAAAGTTCTCTCCGATCTAGCTTTGTTGGCACTTGAATGCCTGTCAGCCCTGCTGAGATGTGTATATGGTCCCTCATACAACTCCCTGAGAACTGCCCTTTGCCAATCCTTATAGATGGTCACCATAGGCTTGCACAGTCCAGCTTTCAGCAGACTCCGGAAGACCCCTGTGCAGACTTCTTGGTTTTTTTCCCCTCATAGCTCCATTCTTTATGTCACTGTGCCCCACAGTTTTCAGCCATTTGTTTCCTTAGGTCTGATCTCTGTTTCTTCAAGGCAGCAATACTTCTGTGATCTGCTTGAGTTCGGCCTCACTGTGCTACTGTCCAGAAGTTGCCTCCAAACAGAAAGCCTTGGCCACCAAACGGTTCAGAGGGGCTACAAGAAGGTGCAGAGGGGCCACAAGAGGGCTCATCTTATTTAATTCCCTTCTCTCAGGGTCACAGACCTATTCTTTCTATTGTTTAGTGTCTGAAAACAACCGTTTATACGTTTTATCCCATTTTCTTCTTGTTACTATGAGAAGAAATTTGTACTCCTTCATTTTACTTAAGAGGCAATAAGATTCAAATAAGCCTAAAGGTAGCTCCAGAGGAAACCTATTCTCAAAATGAATATATATATATGTATATAAAATAGTATATTTATTTAAATATAGTGCAGCAGTTAAGAGCTCGGCTGCTAACCAAAAGTTGGCAGTTCGAATTCACCAGCTGCTTCATGGGAACCCTATAGGGCAGTTCTACTCTGTCCTATAGGGTTGCTATGAGTTAGAATCGACTTGATGGCAATGAGTTATGGTTACAAGTTTTATATATATGTATATAAATTCACATATATATGAATGAATGAAAGCGAAAATAGGAAATGATAGGGATGAAGTGTGTGGAGATGAGTTTATTAAGGCTAAACTTAATTTAAATTTTCATATTTTCAAATATACACTCATACTTCCTTTTTAGGATAGCTTCATTTAAGTATCCTTCCTTAACCAGCCCTTCTATACAATGAGAAATTCTTCTCAAATACCATTGAAACCATCAAAATACATGGAACCAGAAAATACTGAAAACCATAAAGGTAACACTCAAAGGAAAATATGAGCTAATAACTTTGGCCCACAATGATTTTCAGGTTCTTTTTATTTTTTTTATTATTTTTTTTTTTAAACACAGAAAGAGTAAAGACAACATTTATAAGCAAATAAAGGTGTCTTTTTTTACTTATCTAGTGCTGTGATAACAGAAATACAACAAGTGAATGGCTTTAACAAACAAAACTTTATTCTCTCACAGTTTAGGAGGCAAGAAGTCCAAATTCAGGGCACCAGCTCCAGGGGAAGGCTTTATCTCTCTGTTGGCTCTGGGGGAAGGTCCTTCTCATCAATATGCCCCTGCTCTAGGAACTTCTCAGTGCAGGGACCCCCGGTCAAAAGAACATGCCCCACTCCTGCCTCTTCTTGTTTGGTGGTAATGAGGTCCCCCTGTCTCTCGGCTCAATTTTCTCTCTTATATCTTAAAAGAGATTGACTCAAGATACAACCTAATCCTCTAGATTGAGTTCTGCCTCATTAACATAACTGTCTTTAATCCTGCCTCATTAACATAGTTGTCTTTAATCCTGCCTCATTAACATCACAGAGGTTAAAGTTTAGAACAGATAAGATGATCACATCAGATCACAAAATGGTGGACAACCATGCAATACTGGGAATCATGGCCTATCCAAGTTAACATGCATTTTTTTTTTTATTGTGCTTTAAGTGAAAGTTTACAAATCAAGTCAGTCTCTCACACAACAACCCATATACAACTTGCTACATACTCCCAATTGCTCTCCCGCTAATGAGACAGCCTGCTCCCTCCCTCAACTCTCTCTTTTCGTGTCCTTTTTGCCAGCTTCTAACCCCCTCTACCCTCTCATCTCCCCTCCAGGCAGGAAATGCCAACATAGTCTCAAGTGTCCACCTGATCAAAGAAGCTCACTCCTCACCAGCATTCCTCTCCAACCCACTGTCCAGTCCAATCCCTGTCTGAAGAGTTGGCTTTGGGAATGGTTCTTGTCCTGGGCCAACAGAAGGTCTGGGGACCATGACCACCAGGATCCTTCTAGTCTCAGTCAGACCATTAAGTCTAGTCTTTTTACGAGGATTTGGGGTCTGCCTCCCACAGCTTTCCTGCTCCCTCAGGGGTTCTCTTGTGTTCCCTGTCAGGGCAGTCATCAGTTGTAGCTGGGCACCATCTAGTTCTTCTGGTCTCAGGCTGATGTAGCCTCTGGTTTATGTGGCCGTTTCTGTCTCTTGAGCTTGTAATTACCTTATGTCCTTGGTATTCTTCATTCTTCTTTGATCCAGGTGGTTTGAGACCAATTGATGTATCTTAGATGGCCGCTTGCTAGCACAAGTTAACACACATTTTTGAGGTACACAGTTCAATCCATAACAAAGGGCTATGTAACTTTTAGGAGTATAGGCAAGAAGAAAGAAAAATTGAAATAGCAGAAGTGCCTCTAATTCAGGGCGTATAACTCAAATGTAAGAACATTGTTATTAATTGAATGTCAAAGTGTCTATAATCTTTATAAAGCTCTAAAATTTGGTTCCTCCCTTCATATTTACATATTATAAGAAAGTTATGATTATACATATATATAAACCAAACCCAGTGCCATCAAGTCGATTCTATATATATATACACACAAAGTTAGACTCATGCAACGCTTGTGTTGGAGAATCCAAAAATGTCTGCAGCATCTTTCCATGTAATTTCATGGAATTACTGTATAATTTAATGTGTGTTATAGTGACCTTCACTTTAAAAACACCTACAGCACATGAAAAATAAAAGGTATCAATATTTAAATAATTTAAGTACATAAAATGACAATAGTGTAAGATTTCATTTAAAACCAAATAAGAATTTTAATGCTTAAGAAACAAACAGCTTCCTCCTGTCCACCCAGAAACTCCGCAGAAGGAGTTGATTTCCTGGAGAATGTTTTCTGCAGCACTTAAAAAACAGCCAAACCAAACCCACTGCCACGAGTAGATTCCGACTAACAGTGACCCTCTAGGACAGAGTAGAACTGACCCATAGGGTCTCTAAGACTGTAATCCTTATGGAAACAGATTGCCATATCTATTTCCCACAGAGCAGCTGGTGAGTTTGAACTGCTGACCTTTCAGTTAGCTGCTAAGCGCTTTAACCATTGTACCACCAAAGTTCTTCAGCACTTGAAAAAAAAAATGCTGTTGAGTAAATTGGGACTCATAGCGACCCTATAGGACAGAGTAGAACTGTCCCATAGAGTTACCAAGGAGCACCTGGTGGGTTCAAATTGCACACTTTCTGGTTAGCAGCTGTAGTACTTAACCACTACACCACCAGAGTTTCCCTCCAGTACTTAGGTGTGTGATTATCAATGGCTACAGTCCTTGCAGTAGCGGCAGGGTGGAAAGCAACCTCTAAGTTCGTAATACATGGCTCCTATAGCTGAAGATTCTCAGCTCTCCCAACCTCTTCCAGTTTGCTAAAGTTTCTGACAAAGAGCTGCCAAAGACTGAACAACATGGGGGTGACAGCTTCATGAATGATGTCTGTGATTATCATCCATTATCACCTCAAAAAAGCAGAATTTATAAAGCACTCACTCTAAAAGCATGCGAGGCCTGCTTTCCTTATCTTCCAACGGTTTAATGTCTTTCATGGAATGAATAAATAAGATATATGAACACACAAAGTCTGTTCAAAAATAAAAAACAGAATCCAAGAAGGGAAACCTTCTCTGAGGAAGACAAGCAAAGAACAACACACAGACTGAGTCGGTAACACCACAGAGGGTTTAAATGTTGAAAGAAAAGAAGGCAGGGAAAATATAGAGCTGCTAACAAATAAGGAGGGACATAAAAATCAATGAGCCATTGATTATGGCTTAGATACTGCTCTCATTTTTTAAAGAGAAAAATGAAGAAAAGAAATTTGGGGAATGGGGAAATAATGACAGCCTGATAAAAATAGCTATTGATGAAAGGTAGGTAAGAGGCTGCTTGTCACGAGGACTGAATAAATAGCTCACTGTACAGTTGGGGAGAAGTGTCTAATGAGGTACTATTAACGGGGATCATTGTCCTGTTCCAATTCAACATCTCTCTTAATGACACAGAAGGAGTGAATAATACATGATTGAAGATTGTATAGGAATAGAGCTTCAAGTTGCTGCTAGAATATTGTAAATAGAAAAGAACCATAAAGCAAATGGATTTAATAAAAGCAATTAGAAATATAAGCCAAAACAAAATTATCTTTGCAAAACCAAGAAGGCAGCCAAGAGTATTAATGGAAGTAAAATCCCAGATGGTTATTGATATATAATTTGCTAACTAGTTGTATACACCTCTCCTTTATCCTCAGGGTGTTACATAGAGTAGTCGCCTTACTGACACTACACATGGACCAACTGAAGCCAGAATAACGATGCCTCTGCAGGGACGTACTATTCAGGCTAGAGAAAGACAGGTCCAGCCCTCAGTTCCATAGATCTGGATCATATATTTAGCTGTTATTAAATAAAATATATAATTAATTAATCAAAGAGAACCCCAAAGCTCTATATGCAGTAGCAGTTTTAAAATAGTGTGAGGAGGAAAAGAAGTCTAAGGAAGTTAAAATCTCAGAAAGACTTCAACATGAGCATCCAGAAATGGGGAGAATGGGGAGAAAGTGATAGCAAAATTGTGAATAGATGACAGAGTTTCCAGAAGCAAGTGGTAAACTATGTCAAATGACACAGAAAGGTCAAATAAGATAGGACACAGAAGTGGCTATTGAATTTTGCAATTAGGATGTCATCGATGAGAACTGACAAATAGTGTTTGTGCAATGACTGGAGCAGAATCCAGATAGCTGTGATGAATGAGTGACTGGTTGTTAAGAAAATGGAAAGAACAAAATATAAACTGTTTTTCCAAGAAGGTGACCCACGATGAGAAAGGCTGAGATAGAGTGGTAACAGGAGAAAGACATAAAGGATAAAAAATGATATTTCAAAATTGGATATATTTGCTGAAAGTGAAGAGTTAGTATGCAGGAAGAGTAAACCATATTACTGAACCCCTATTAATTTTTTTAAGACGCAGATCAAAAGCCACCTCCTTTGTTAAATGCTCTGATTTTTCCCTTGGCCCCCCACCACCCACTCCCATTGAGTCAATTCTGAATCATAGCGGCCCCTGAAGGTTTCCAAGATTGTAAATCTCTATGGAAGCAGACTGCCGTATCTTTCTCCCGTGAAGTCGCTGGTAGTTCCAAACCTCTGACCTTTCAGTTAGCAGCCTTGCACCAATAGGGCTTCTTTCCCTTGACCCCACCCAGGATAAATTAGGTTCTCCGTTTCTTGCCGTCTGTCTTCACAACTCCAATCCACACTTCGATCACATCATTCTTCATGTTGCATTTCTACTATTTTTGCCTCCTTCACTAGATTGTGAGTTTCTTTAGGGCAGGGATTTTATATATAATATATATCAGTTTCTATCAGAGTGAATATGAAGCCACGTTTGATTAATAAATGTTTCTAAATAAAAGAATAAATTAAAGCAGAGGTGATACTCGGTTTCTAGACCATACAGAACTCCTGGATAAAACTTCAGATCCAATCAAGCAAAGCAGAAAGCCAGAAAGAGGAAGCAGAAATGTGAACCCAAGATGAAGAAGGAGGCCACTGTGATGAGTAGACTAAAACAAAAAAATTAAAAATTAGACTAGAAAACAGTGAGAATCAGGAATTTGGAGGACAGAGCCTAACTCATAGGACAAACTTTTGAAATTCCAAGCCTTCATTTCCCTCCTACATCAAAACTCCCTAAGTATCTAAGGCATAGATTCAGAGGTGAACAATTGATGCAATTCCATTTTCATTCTAAAGAGCTAAAAAAAAAAAAAAAAAAATTTGCTTCTTTACATAGCAAAGTAACTTGAAAGAGGAAACCCTCTTTCCAGTGGTTTGAAAGGCAAGAGTTAGAGGAGAAGTCATATAGAGAACATAAATGGGAGAAGGTTTTATTTGAAAAGACAAAGTTGGTAATCCTAGGAACAAAAGAAATCTATAAAATGGTTAAGATCAGGCTATTTAATGATGGATTTACAGTAAGAGTTTGTGACATTTTTCATCCTATCTCATGCTATGAATTTGACATTGAGGATATTAAGATCTTTTTCAGCCTCTGGGTGCTTAACAGGCAATACAGCCATCAACATGACACGTTTACGACCTTAAAGTCATGTGCAATATGGCCACAAGCTCTTGAGGCTTTTATCATCCCCATGGTGCAGTAGACAGGATTTGGAAATTAACGATGCCAATGTGCAAATCAGCCATTTCACCAAATGAGCTGGTGATCTCAATCACCCATAGTTAAGAGATGCGTGTGATCCTTGGTAATCCAGTTTTGAAAGCATTCTTCTAACACATTACTTGAACACTAGCAATAAAGTTGAGGCCGTAACTCTTGTTGACCAGCATGGACAACAGAAATTGTAATGTGGGTGTATATGAGTAAAAACCAAGGATTTTTCTAAGAATGGCTTGAACTCCATTCACTTACTATCTGCCACAACTTAGGTGCCATCTGTGTTAAAGGAGGCTCAATGGATATAGTTCTACTCTTACAGAAAGAATAATTTAAAAGAAAATTTCATTTAGAAAAATTATTACATCTTGCATTTCTGACAGTGAATATGATTATTTTTCTTTCTCTGTAATTTGTCAGGAATAAAACAAATCTTTGCATTTTCAGCAGTAAACTAATTCATTAGCGATTAATTGATTTTTAACCACAGCCTGTTATTTGTTATATTTGCCCACGTTTCTGAATATAGTCCTGAAATTATTGAACCAACAGGATAAAACCATTTAATGGGGTTTTTAGGTGGTGTGAAAGTTTTCAGAAAGTGGTGAGATTCTATATAAGTTTTATTTTTTAAGAGGGCTCTTCTTTCCTTAAACTCAGATCCCAAGCGTTTGAAGGAGCACACATTGCCTGAAGGTGGGAGACTGGACTACAGGGCCCCTCAGGATACTTTCCAATTATGACCTGTGATTTTATGATTCAAAAAAGGAACCATTGGAAACTTCTGAGTGACTGAAAAACAATACAAAACAAGAAGAGAAAATCTAATCTACAAAGAAGCCAGGCTGTCTGCATAACTTTTTGGTCCAAGAAAACTCAAAGTTTAAATAGCTATAGATAAAAAGAGAAAATTTGCTAAACCCAGCACATGCCCCCTCATGCTCGGACCCCATCCCTGCCTCATGACAAGGTTTTGTCGTGAACAACGGCAAATGGAGAAAAACTGTGTAGAAGAGAGACTGGTTGCAGTTGAGTCAACTGGATTATGACTCATGGCAACCCCATGTGTGTCAGAGTAGAACTGTGCTCCACAGGGTTATCAATAGCTGATTTCTCAGAAGTAGGTTGTCAGGGCTTTCTTCCAAGGTGCCTCCGGGTGGGCTCTAACCTCCAACCTTTTGGTTAGCAGCCTAGCATATTAACCTTTTTCCTCTGCCATGGAAGACAAAAGAGAGAAGATAATGAAGGAGCCAAAGCTAATCTAAACCACTGCCAGAAATTCTGAGTCCACCCAAGTATGAAAATATAAAACAAAGTTGTCCAGGTGAACTATGACATGGACAAAGTGAAGGTATTTAAAAGTATGCATAAGTTGAAGGCTCAGTCTTCAAAACACTTGGCTCTGAGGAAAGAAAATGCAAAAAGAAAGGAAGAAAAAAAACTTTTTTTTTTTTCAATTGGTTTCAGAGGGAAAATGTAGGTCTTGAGAGACAGGCAGAACCACAAAATCACACAACTCGCTCCCCTTCCTCTGTCACCCAGATGGGCAAACATATACCAAAGTCTCCGGATTATTAGCAAAATTCAAATAAGGTCTGTAGATTAGTTAATAACCCATTGCCATCGAGTTGATTCCGACTCACAACGACCCTATAGGACAGAGTAGAACTGCTCCATAGAGTTTTCAAGGAGCGCCTGGTAGATTCAAACTGCCAACCTTTTGGTTATCAGCTGTAGCACTTAACCACTACACCACGAGAGTTTCCAGGTTAGTTTTTTTTTTTTTTTTTATTAACAGCATTGCATTATTGCTCATTGTGTCAATAATTGCATGATGCTCCTGTTAGCTGTTAACATAGGAGAAGGTGGATGAAGAATATATAAAAACTGTAACTTTCTTCTGAGTCTAAAATTATTTAAAGCTAAAAAGTTCAAAAGAATATTACACAGAACAAAAGTACATCTGCGATTACTCACATTCCAGAAACTAAAAACAGCATAGCCCAGGTGCTTGACCGCTGGGAGAAAGGCAAGCATCACATATTCAGTGACATAATAGGTGTCACTCAAAACAGACAGCAAAGCCCTACCTCGACAGAACTCAGGGAAGCAGGAGCTGTGGCAGGTGCCTCTATCTGAATTTTTGACTGAAAAACACTACTTTTTTTTGTCTAGTTATACTCTAGGAGCACTGGTCGAGCACTCAGCTGCTAATCCAAAGGTCATCGGTTCGAACCCACCACAGGCTCCATGGGAGAAAGACCTGGCGATCTGTTCCTGTAAAGATTACAGCCTAGGAAGTCCTATGGGGCAGTTCTACTCTGTCACATGGGGTTGCAGTGAGTCGGAAATGACTCAACCGTCCAACGGTTATTCTCTGCTTTGTCTACAAAGAGACTCTGCCAGAAATGGTTCTCTCATTCTTGATTAAACCCCAGCCTTTTTTTCACATTCTTGATTAGATACTCCAAAATATCAAGTGTCCCCTTTCTGATTCATCCCTACTAAATCCCAGGTGCTCCATTCCTTGTCTTTGGCCACTGCTCCCTTTTCTCTAGCATCTGCTCTTCCAAAGTGACTTGATAACAGTATCTCAGAATGGCTGGGAGTATAATTACTACGTCACCTGCCTCTTTAATTAACAAATCTGTAGTGAATCTATAGGCCAATTGAGAAGCGCAAGAACTCTTTTTTTTTTTTTTGCTTTATCAACACGAATGCAATTTGGCGTGGACTCCATGGATTTATTAAAAATTAAAGTATTGGAATAAAAATAACCGAGTTTTTATTTTGTGACAGGCTAAGAGCTTTACACTTGCTACCTATGAGGTAGATAGCATCTGTATCCTCATTTTGGAGAACAGGAAACTGAGGCAGAGAGAAGCAGCAATTTGTCCCAAGTCACACAGCTAGTAGATCATGCAGCTTCCAGGATTTGAACCCAGGCAGTCTGACTTCAACGTGCATGAGCTATGCGGTTTCTATCGTCCACAACTTTATACTGTTTCTAAAACAGAATAAAAATATATGCTGTTTTATCCTAAAAATGACTGCCTTTTTCCTGCTGAATTGCTGAGAAGTTACAGCACAATATAAAGAACAAAATGTACTGAATGTTTGCAGGTTTGGAGGAGCATCTAAGGATCAGACCATCTGTCCCACAACATTGTGAGCTTGGCTTTCTTTTTGAAAAAGTATAAAATTGTGTCAAGGATAGGAAAGTAGAGAAAGTGGTAGAAGATGATTGGAAGGTAAATTTTCTGATGGCAGGAGCTGTGGACTTCTGTCCTTCGAAAGATGGTAAAGAATAAATAGAAGTGATAAAATTAAGTCCAGGACCACGTTCCAGGGAGACACAGCCACCCACCCCACCTCATCTTACCACACACCAAAACCAAACCAAACTAGCTGTCCTGAAGTAGACTCTGACTCATGGCAGCCCCACTCGTGTGAGAGTAAAACTGTGCTCCATAGTATTTTCAATGGCTGATTTTTCAGAAGTAGATCACCAGGCCTTTCTCCTGAGGGGCCTCAGGGTGTACTTGAACTGGCAAACTTTTGGTTAGCAGCTGAACACATTAACTGCACCATCGAGGGGTTCATACTGTTCTGAAAGGACTGAGTTTCAACAACTCTCCCCTCTCCCTCACACTTGGCTCTCTGTCCATCTGATAGTTGTTTTTAGACGTTGGAGGGGAGGAAGGTTGGCGTTCTAAAGCCTGATTTGCCAGCCCAAGGCATGGAGTTCCATCCTGAATTCGATAAGTGTTGTTGTAAGACCCTTAATGGAGGTCTGCTGGGCTCTTTCAGCCCAGTAATCCTGCACACAAGCTTTGACCACATACTTCGTTCTCATTCCTCATGTCAGTGTATTAAAGATTTGAATCTGTTTATTTTCCCTTGATCTACTTTTTGTATAAATTCTTCACAGGGGTTTAATATGAGAAACTTGAAGAAGGAAGTTGTTATCTCTAATGGCTCTGAAAGTTGTTAGCTTTAATGGATTAGAACTGGAGGCGTGTTAAACTCAGTAATTTCAGGTAGCAGGGGAATTAAACAAAGGACTTTCTAGGCTCTGGCTGGAATTTCAGAGTTCAAATCACATTAACACCATTTGATCAAATCTACTGAAAGAACAACTCAAGCACAAATCCTGCCATTGCCCTGTGCTCCCCACAACTCCACGGTAAGTTGTCTGATTTTATCCATTTTTAAATGGTTTAGATCTGGGTAGTTCTGACTGAAAATCAGAATTATGTTGTCCAATTGCTTGAGCATTGTATATATTATTTTGTTTTCTTCTAAAAAATTAATGTAATTGGCTGAATTAGTGGCTATTACTGAAAAAGCAATAATCTGCACCATTTGTGTGTGTATGTATATAATCAGATCCTGGTTTCTATGATTTAAGTACTTTCTCTGAATATACAGATTCTTTGGGGAAATAATCACCGACTTAATTAAAAAATAAAATTACAAAACTTCAATTGGAAAATAAATGATATAATCACATACATTCTACGAGAGTAATATAATTATGTGATTATAACATTTATTTTCCAACTAAAGTTTTGTAATTTTATATATTTTTGATTAAGTCAATATATACTTTCTACAGTAGTAATAAGTAGTAATAAGAAGCCCTGGTAGTGCAGTGGTTAAGCACTCGGCTTCTAACCAAAAAGTAGGCTGTTTGAACCCACCAATTTCTCCATGAAAGAAAGATGTGACAGTCTACTTCCATAAAGATTACAACCCTGGAAACCCTATGGGGCAGTTCTACTCTGTCCTATAGGGTTTCTATGAGTAAGAATTGAATCCACAGTAATGGGGTTTTTTAACAGTAGTAATGTTGAAGTTTTTAGAATATCAAGCAAAAAAGAAAAGAATAAAAAAAGCCTGAGTTGAAGGAGATATTTGAAGGCCAAACCAATAACCTGTTTTTTCTTCCCAACAACTTTAAGAATCAATTATTCAAACATAGATATTCATATATTTGATCTATATGGAACTTAGTATGGCATATCTTCAAGAGTTTGAACAAGAAAAGAAAGCAAAAACATAAATTGATGCTTAATTAAATAGGATGAAATTATCTGTCTGAAAATCCTTCTGGAATTTTAAGATTTCCCACTGTATCTGTACCTAAAATAATATAGGGTAGGGAGATGAAGAAGGGAGAGTAAAGAGAGAAGATGGCTGTAGCAATAGAAAAACATGTCACATCAACCCCCATCTAGAGTGTCAGAGACAGCTGAATATCCCCAGCCTAAAGCTGAAACAGTGTAATGAAGTTGATCCTTCAACTCATTGAAAAAAAGAGATTCATCTGGTTTTTCCATCATCTAAAAATGATCAGTCTTGTCATGAGAACTTAGAAACAAAAGTGGCCAGCAGAATACAGAAATGTTCCACTCTCCAATCATCACCCCTACCACCACCACAAACACCACTACCATCATCAGGGGGAAGGAAAAGAAGCAACAGCTAGAATGCTGGCAGGTGAAGGAAATGATACCAAACGTTGTGACAATGATCTCAGTGACTGCAGAGAAAGCAAGAACTTAATTACAAAGCAGTGCAGGATAAAACAGCTCTAAAACCTGTTAGTCACTTTTGCTACCACTCAACAGAACACCCTTCAACAAAGCAATGTGCATATTAACGACCTGACTGTGTCAGGCAAGTTTCAGCTGGAAACAGATGACTTACTCAAATGGGGTAATTTAGGAGATTTTCATAAGGGGGATATTTACAAAGGTGTGGGCAGGTATGAGGGAAGTCATAACTGAAGCATTATTCCTGATCCAGCAAAAGCAAAAAGCCATTACCAACCCTACGCCTCGAAGAGCAAGGCTAGGGAGCTACCATCAGAATCCAGAGAAAGCAGGTATTCATTACTAGGAGCTGTGGCCTTTGGTAGAGAGAAGCAACAAACTCCCAGAAATATGGTAAGAAAAAGCTGGGGGACTCTCTTCCCTACTGCACTCTTCTCCTGCCATAGAAATCTCTGCTCTTGCCCCTAAAATCAACCAGAAGACAAAGGACAAAAAAATCCGTTGATGGAGTTCATAAAGATAAGTCTACCAGGATGCAGAATGAAGCATGGATCCAAAAGGCAGGAAATTATCCAGTATGATCTACTATCTTCCCCTCAATGTCATTCTTGTCTCTTGGTTGAAAAATGTTTGGAGTCAAAACAGGAGACACATAAAGTCCCATCAGATATCTAGGTGATATCAATAAGGTTATACTTCCACAATTGTTCAAACAGAACGAGAGGATACTATGTGGTTTAAAACCAAGGAAGGCGTGTGCCAGGTTTGTATGCTTTCACCACACCTATTCAATCTGCTGTTATTGTTGTTAGGTGCTATTGAGTCAGTTCTGACTCATAACAGCCCCATGTACAATAGAATGAAATACCGCCCAGTTCTACGCCTTACTCATGATGTCCTTGTCCAGGGACTGGTCCCTCCTGATAACATGTCCAAAGTATGTGAGATGAAGGATCACCATCCTCGCTTCTAAGAAGCATTCTGGCTGGACTTCTTCCAAGACAGATTTGTTCATTATTTTGGCAGTTCGTGGTAAAGCATCAATTCTTCTTCTGTCTTCCTTATTCATAATCTAGCTTTCACATGCATATAAGGCAATTGCAAATATCATGGCTTCAGTCATGTGCACCTTAGTCCTCAATGTGACATCTTTGCTTTTTAACACTTTAAAGAGGTCCTTTGGAGCAGATTTGCCCAAAGCAATACGTCATTTCATTTTCTGACTGCTGCTCCCATTGGTGTTGATTGTGGATACAAGTAATACGGAATTCTTGTCAACTTCAGTCTCTTCTCAGTTTATCATGTTGTTGCCTGTTCAATCTGTATACCAAGTAAATAATCTGAAAGGCCAGACTATATGAAGAACGCAGCATCAGGACTGAAGGAACACTCATTAACAACCTGCAATATGAAGATGACACAACCTTCCTTGCTGAAAGCAAAGAGGACTTCAAGTGCTTACTGATAAAGGTCTAAGACTACAACTTTCAGTATGGATTACACCTCAAAAACATAAAGAAAACAAAAATCCTCACAACTGGATCAATAAACGATGTCATGATAAACAAAGAAAATATTGAAGTTGCCAAAGATTGATGTCTTTAAATTGTGGTGTTGACAAAGAATGTTGAATATGCCATGGACTGCCAGAAGTGCAAATAAATCTGTCTTGAATTAAGTACAGCCAGAGTGCTCCTTAGAAGTGAGGATGGTGAGACTTCATCTCATGAACTTTGGACTTATTATCAGGAGGGACCAGTCCCAAAGGACACCAAGCTTGGTAAGGTAGAGAGTCAGTGAAAGAAAGGAAGACTCTCAAGGAGATGGATTGGCACAGTGGTTGCAACAATGGGCTCAAACATAGCAAGGATTGTGAGGATGGTGCAGGACCTTTTTGTGTTTCATTCTGTTGTACATTGAGTCACCAAGAGTCTGAACCAGTTCGACGGCACCTAACAACAACAAAACAACCCACATGAAACCTAAAATATTAGCCATCAACTGTGCTCTTCATCTAAGATAACAAGAAAAAAGGTGGAAGGGGGGCAATGAACAGAAAACAAAACTTTTACAGAGGGCACATGACGGTAGCTGATCACAAGATGTAAACCGCTAATTGTCTCTCCCATTAGGTCTTCGCTTGGCTACAATTGGAATCATATGCTGCCTCCTGAACCAGGTGAACGTTAACCAGTCTTCTCGGTACAGGGATTCTGTATGTTCCTTCTATCTTGCTTTGATACTTCCTGCATCTTTCAATATTTTTCCCACTGTATCCTTCAATATTGCAACTCGAGGCTTGAATTTTTTCCTCAGTTCTTTCAGCTTGGGAAATGCAGAGTGTGTTCTTCCGTTTTGGTTTTCTAGCTCCAGGCCTTTGCACATTTCATTATAATATTTACTTTGTCTTCTCAAGTTGTCCTTTGAGATCTTCTGTTTAGCTCTTTTTAACAAGTCTGTTAGTTCCTTAATAATCCATTTAACCATAAGTAAGTTCTGTGAGTCCTGTGTGGCCACTGCAACCCAGAAGAGAAGTAGAGAGTGTCGGCTGGTGTCAGAATTGGAAAAAGTTTTGAGAATGGAGGTAGGTCTGTTCTCCACGTCCTAGGAATCAGCTTTGTGCTGCCCTTGATTGTCGTTATCCTCCCTGAAGTTAGGCAGGTTCTGAAGCTACTAGCGCAGTACAACTACCTAGAAAATTTTGCTATCCATAATAATTTAGTCATCAAGTAGTAAATAGTTGGTATTTTGCTATAAATAGACAAATTAAGTTTCTAATAACATCTATCACAGATTTACTGTATTTTTATGAAAATAACATGTGCCTTCTGCAATTTTTGCCAAGGGCTCCATCCCCCTCGAGATATTTTATAAGCCCCTTATGCAAGTTTTTACAGCAACATTAAAAAAAAAAAAAAACTGGCATAGCAGTGCTTATGAAAATGCTTTCAAGGGGAGGGGAGGTTTGCAAACAAGCGCAGAAGGAGTCCATTAATTGCATAAAAATGCACTAAGCTTATTACATAATTTTAGGCATGAATTTTATTTAGCAAAGGCTTTAAGTTAATTAGCAATCACACACAAGGACATAAGAACAAACAAGTTTTATTTTTCAGAGGTTTTGTAGTTGATGTTGTCAGTTTCCATTGAGTTCCTCCGCCTCATGGCGACCTTATGTATGTCAGAGTAGAACTGTGCTCCATAGGGTTTTCAATGGCTATGGTCTTTTGGAAGCATATTGCCAGGCCTGTTTTCCAAGATGCCCCTGAGTGAGTTTGAACCACCAACCCCACAGCTAGCAGTGGAGTGCTTAACCTAGGATCCTAGAATCTAAGCCCCAGGTAAGTAGGTCCTCAATTTACAACTTTTCTTCCAGATTCCCAGTTAATGAGATAAGCAGAGAACTTGCGGGCACTTCATCTAGAGTTGTTTTGCTCCCCAAAGGCATCCCTAAATTGTGCCCCCCAAATTTTCTACATGTTGTGTAGGAAATGGGGCCTAGAACAAAAGACAGTGTTCAATATACTATTATTCAATTGAAGCAGTATTGAAGCTAATCTATTCCACAGGCACAAAAGTTAAATTGATCATTTCAAGTGTGCTAAGGCGTCTCATCGGGGCTGACAGGAGCGAAGAGCACCTCCTAAGAAGCACTCAACTCACTCTCAGGGACTGTTTCACCCAGAGGCACTGCTGGCACAAACGGCTTTCCTGCCTCAAGGGATGGCAGAATGCAAAGTTCCTCCTGGGCCACAAAACACAGGCCTCTTCAATGACCCTCCTGAGGCCTCCACTGTTTCCTTTTTTGAAGTTTTTGCCTTGGGAATTGAGTTCATATTTACTTTGAGATTTTACTTTACATTTACTGCTTTTAAAAAGGTGCTGTGTAGATAGGAACGCTTGTTAGAAAATTGTTACATGAAGCCCAGCTGGCGTTAAGAAAAGCGTGATGTGTAGCCAAGTCACAGTTAAACCATATATCCTTGTAAAGATTCTTAGAAAATTGATGGTACAGCACTGTCGGTGTGGTCTGTCAAGCAGATTTCAACTCATAGCAACCCTATATGACAGAGTAGAAATTCCCCATAGTGTTTTCTAGGCTGTATTTTTTTTTTTTTTTTTAATCTTTATAGGAGCAGATCACCAGGTCTTTCTCCCTAAGAGCCGCTGGGTAGATTGGAACTGTCAACCTTTTGATTAGCAGCTGGCCACTTAACCATTGCATCACTAGGGTACAGCAATAACACACTAAAAATTTAATCATTAGTCAGAAAATCTACAAATTAAGAGAAATTAGCTCACTTCATCACCAATACCACAATGTAAATACAGTTATAATGAAAATAACACTGAACGATGAGTTAGTAAACTGAGGTTCTCCTCTCGATTCTGCCGTGATTGGCTTTGAATCAGGCAAGTAACTTGACATTTCTCATACTCTGGAGCCCCTTCTGTATAAAGGATGAGCTGTAAATAGCCCCGAAGTCCCTTTGCTGCTTAAAAAAGGCTTTTATCATCATGCTTATACTTGTAATTCCTAACGGTATTGAATAGTAGGTACTTCATCCATTGAAGGGGAGCCCTGGTTGCATGGTGATTAAGAGCTCAGCTGCTAACCAAAAGGTTGGCAGTTTGAATCCATCAGGAGTTCCTTGGAAACCCTATGGGGCAGTTCTACTCTGTCCTACAGGGTCACTATTAGTCAGGATAGATGCCACGGCAAGGGGTATCCATTGAAGAACTGTATCCTTCCCCCTATATCATAAAGACAGGGGCAGGATTTACCCTGGAAGATCCATTCCTCACCAGCAACGCACTCATCTGATTACAAGCAAAAGTGCATAGTGTGGATTTTTTTTTTTTTTCTGGTAAAAACATTTACCAACTCAAAAAAATTTTGTATGTACAACTCAGTGACATTAATCACAATCTTCATGTTGTGTAACCATTGCTGCTATCCTTTTCAGACTCATTTTACCACCATTAATGTAAACTCAGTATACCGGAAACAGCAGGGAAATTTTTATACAAGGAGTGGACTATACTTGGAGTGTAGTTCCCAGGACAATGGGAATTGGTGCATCTCTCCACTATGGCATGTACAGCATGTACACCTCTCATTCATTCATTTGTCCATTCAACAGACATTTATTGAACACCAACTCTACCAACTAAGATAATCAGAGCCCTGAGGAACACTAAAGGAATTGAAGATGTTATCCCTAACCACAAAGAACTAATAGAATAATACAGGATAAAGGAATACAAGAATGATTAACAAGGTAACAGTGTATGAGAAAAATGCATAGTGGGGAAAATTTGATACCTAAGAATTGGCCTCTACTTCAAGTATACTTCCCAGGACAATAGGAATAAGTTCATCTCTCTACTACAGTTTTATGTATGTATGTTGCTGTTAAGTGCCATTGAACCAATTTTCAACTTATAATGACCCCATGTGATAGTGTAGAACTGCCCCTATAGGGTTTCCTTGGCTGTAATCTTTATGGTACGATTCAAAATCAGACAATCATATAGTCTACTATGCTGGGAATGACAACTGGAAGAGGAATGTAGTTGCATTCATCGTCAAAAAGAACACTTCAAGATCTATCCTAAAGTACAACGCTGTCAGTGATAGGATAATATCCATATGCCTACAAGGAAGACCAGTTAACAGAATTACTATTCAAGTTCACACGCCAACCACTAAAGCCAAAGATGAAGAAATTGAAGATTTTTATCAGCTGCCGCAGTCTGAAATTGATTGAACATGCAATCAGGATGCATTGATAATTACTGGTGATTGGAATGCAAAAGTTGGAAACAAAGAAGAAGGACTGGTAGTTGGAAAATACAGCCCTAGTGATAGAAAAGAGATAGAGACCAAATGATAGAATTTTGAAAGACTTCTTCATTGGAAATACCTTCTTTCACCAACATAAACAGCAACCGTACATACGAACCTTGCCAGATGGAACACACAGGAATCAAATTGACTACATTTGTGGAAGCAATGATGGGAAAGCTCAATATCATCAGGCAGAACAAGGCCAGGGCCAACTGTGCAAGAGACCATCAATTACTCATATGCAAGTTCAAAATGAAACTGAAGAAAATCAGAGCAAGTCCAGAGAGCCAAAATATGACCTTGAGTATATCCCACCTGAATTTAGAGACCATCTCAGGAATAGATTTGATGCATTGAATACTAGTGACCGAAGACCAGACAAGCTGTGGAATGACATCAAGGACATCATCCATGAAGAAAGCAAGAGGTCATTGAAAAGACAGGAAAGAAAGAAAAGGCCAAGATGGATGTCAGAGGAGACTCTGAAACTTGCTTTCGAATGTAGGGCAGCTAAAGCAAAAGGAAGAAACGATGAAGTTAAAGAACTGAACTTCTGTTCAGAGTGGCTCGAGAAGACAAAGTAAAGTAGTATAATGACATGTGCAAAGAGCTGGAGATAGAAAACCAAAAGGGAAGAATACTCTTGGCGTTTCTCAAGCTGAAAGAATTGAAGAAAAAATTCAAGCCTCGAGTTGCAATAGTGAAGGATTCTATGAGGAAAATATTAAATGACGCAGAAAGCATCAAAAGAAGATGGGAGGAATACACAGAGTCATTATACCAAAAAGAATTAGTCAACATTTAGCCATTTCAAGAGGTAGCTTATGATCAGGAACTGATAGTACTGAAGGAAGAACTCCAAGCTACTCTGAAGGCATTGGCAAAAAACAAGGCTCCAGGAATTGACGGAATATCAATTAAGATTTTTCAACAATCGGATGCAGCACTGGAGGTGCTCACTCGTCTATGCCAAGAAATATAGAAGCCAGCTTCCTGGCCAACTGACTGGAAGAGATCCATATATATGCCTATTCCCAAGAAAGGTGATCCAACTGAATGTGGAAATTATAGAACAATATCGTTAATATCACGCGCAAGCAATATTTTGCTGAAGATCATTCAAAAGTGGCTGCAGTAGTATATTGACAGGGAAATGCCAGAAATTCAGGCTGGCTACAGAAGAGGACATGGAGCTAGGGTTATAATTGCTAACGTCAGATGGACCCTGGCTGAAAGCAGAGAACACCAGAAAGTTGTTTACCTGTGTTTTATTGACTATGCAAAAGCATCGACTGTGTGAATCATAACAAATTATGTATAACATTGCAAAGAATGGGAATTCCAGAACCCTTAATTGTGCTCATGAGGAACCTGTACATAGATGAAGAGGCAGTTGTTGGGACAGAACAAGGGGATACTGATTGGTTTGAAGTCAGGAAAGGTGTATGTCAGGGTTGTATCCTTTCACCATGCCTATTCAATCTGTATGCTGAGCAAGTAATCTGTGAAGCTGGACTATATGAAGAACAATGGGGCATCAAGATTAAAGAAGACTCATTAACAACTTGTGTTATGCAGATGATACAACCTTGCTTGCTGAAAGTGAAAAGAACTTGAAGCATTTACTAATGAAGATCAAAGACCACAGCCTTCAGTATGGATTACACCTCAATGTAAAGAAAACCAAAATCTTCTAAACTGGACCAATGAGCAACATCATGATAAATGGAGAAAAGATTGAAATTGTCAAGAATTTCATTTTACTTGGATCTACAATCAACAGCCATGGAAGCAGCAGTCAAGAAATCAAACAATGCATTGTATTGGGTAAATCTGCTGCAAAGGATCTCTTTAAAGTGTGGAAGAGCAAAGATATCACCCTGAAGACTAAGGTGCACCTGACTCAAGCCATGGTATTTTCAATCACATCACATGCACATGAAAGCTGGACAATGAATAAGGAAGACGGAAGAAGAATTGACGCCTTTGAATTGTGGTGTTGGCGAAGAATATTGAATATACCATGGACTGCCAAAAGAATGAAAAAATCTGTCTTGGGAGAAGTACGACCAGAATGCTCCTTAGAAGCAAAGATGGCGAGACTGATTCTTACATACTTTGGACATGTTGTCAGGAGGAATCAGTCCCTGGAGAGGGACATCATGCTTGGCAAAGTACAGGGTCAGTGGAAAAGAGCAAGACCCTCAAAGAGGTGCATTGACACTGTGGCTGCAACAATGAGCTCAAGCATAACCACGATTATAAGGATGGCTCAGGACCGGGCAGTGTTTTGTTCTGTTGTGCATAGGGTCGCTATAAGTCGGAACTGACTCGATGGCACCTAACAACAACGACAACAATCTTTACAGAGAAGATCATCTGGCTTTTCTCCTATAGAGTTGCCAGGTAGGTTGTAATCATCAACCTTTTGGCTTATAGACAAGTACTTAATGTTGCTCCACCAGGGTTCCATATACATACATACATAGATACAGAACCCTGGTGGCAGAGTGGTTAGGAGCTATGGCGGCAAACCAAAAAGTCAGCAGTTCGAATCCACCAGCTGCTCCTTGGAAATCCTATGTAGCAGTTCTACTCTGTCATATAGGGTTGTTATGAGTCAGAATCAACTCAACAGCAACAGGCTTGGCTAATATATATATAAACACACACAACATATATACATATAGAGAGAGAGAGAGAGAAAGAAAGAGAGACTCCTTGTCTTAGAAAACAGGGGTACACACATCTATAGTAGCAAAATAGAAACTAATTCTTCCTGGTGAATGAGAGCAGCACCCTTCTGTAACGGGCACCAGGGACTTGAACCTGTATAGGTTTTGACAAGTGGAGATAAAGGGAAAGGGTATCCCTGTGAAGATAACTGTACATAGAAAAGGCAGTCATGGAAACCCAGGCTGAGGCTATGGGAGTAGTGAATTATCTTTTTTGTTTTTGTCTTTAACAAAGAGAAATTTATTTTCTCGTCTAGTAGGTTACAAGTCCAAATTCAGGGTGTCAGCTCCAGGGGGAGTCTTTCTCTCTCTGTTGGCTCTGGAGGAATGTCCTTGTCCTTAATCTTCCCCTGGCCAAGGAGCTTCTCAGGTGCAGGGACCCCATGTCCAAAGGACATGCTCTGCTTCTGGGGCTGCTTTCTTGGTGGTATGAGGTCCCCCACAGTGAATTATCTTACTAATTATAATCAAGGAGGGGCAGGAATAATACTAAGTTAGGCTGGAG
This sequence comes from Elephas maximus indicus, assembly GCF_024166365.1. Classification (NCBI taxonomy): domain Eukaryota; kingdom Metazoa; phylum Chordata; class Mammalia; order Proboscidea; family Elephantidae; genus Elephas; species Elephas maximus. Next base: position 72,725,369 of record NC_064829.1, on the reverse strand, counting down.
ACACAGACTTGAAGGTATTGAAGAAACGATTAGACAGCATAGTTTTATATATACAAATGGGAAATGGTTCCAATGAGGATAAGATTTTAATAGTCGTGTCATAGATTGAATTGTGTCCCCCAATAATATGTGTATCAATTTAGCTAGGCCAGATTCCCAGTATTGTGTTATTGTGCACAATTTTGTCACCTGATGTGATTTTCCTGTGTGTTGCAAATCCTAATCTCTGCCTGTGGTTAATGAAGCAAGGTTAGATTATGTTAAGGAAGATTAGGGTGGGATGTAACACCCTTGCTCAGATATTATCCCTGATCCAATGTAAAGGGAGTTTCCTTGAGGCGTGGCCTGCACCACCTTTTATCTTACAAGAGATAAAAGGAGAAGGAACTGAGTAGAGAGTGGCAACCTCATACCATCAAGAAAGCCATACAGGGAGCAGAGTGCGTCCTTTGGACCCAAGGATCCTGTGCAGAGAAGCTCCTAGACCATGGGAAGATTGATGTCAAGGACCTTCCTCCAGAGTTGACAGAGAGAAAGCCTTCCGCTTGAGCTCGTGCCCTGAATTTGGACTTCTAGCCTACTGGATTGTGAGAGAATAGATGCCTGTTAAAGCCATCTACTTGTGGCATAGCAGCACTAAATGACTAAGACAAGTAGAAAATACTGAAAAATAAGCAGATAGGTATAGAACTGAGAGGAAGCCACACAATTTCATTTCAAGAAGTATATCTCTTGATATAAATCTGTGTATTCTCATTTTTTTGGAAAATGACAAAGATTCAACCAGATTATGAAAGGTAATACCTTCACTATAAAAATTTTATTAAATTTTTAAATAACATTTTATTAGAAAGTTATAATATTTAGTTTAGTTTTGGGGCATAATAACATCTACACCTTCTAGTCTCCTTGATTGGTATCTGTTAAGCCCTTAATCCTAATCATTTTTTGGTTCAGGATCTATCCCCTGGTTACCTCTCCAGCTGAATCTTCACTTTGCTTCTATTCCTATTCTGTACACCTTCTATGGCCTATTCATTCAAAATTACTTATCAATCCCAAAGCATACTTTTCTCTTGCATAACTCTATGCTCCCTCTGCCTGGAATAACCTTCCAAGATTCCAAGTCTCAGGTCAAGTATCACCTACCTCAAATACTCTTATAAATGCATATGCCTTAAATTCCTAATATATAATCACCTTAACATTGTTAATGCAAAGTGCTATAATCATTTCCATGATTTAGGCTTGTCAACCATTGTGGTTTTCAACCAGCTGGGGCTTAAAATATTCACTAATTAATATATAACAGTTACCTAATAATAGAATTAGCATCAACTGTACGCATCAAAATGTATTACTGACTCAGTAGATTTCATCACATTATTCATACTTTACTATCAAAGAGTATCTTCCTATCTACAAAGAGTCAAATTGTGCTGAACTCAGTTCAAGTGACAATTGATTTTATAGAATTAGTCACAGACACTTGACACATGCTTATGAATTATCTTCTTTAGGAAGTGAGGAGGCAATTTTCTTTATCTCCTGAAAGCTAACTAAAAGCTCCTGTTGTGAGTCAGCCCAGGGGGGTGTGGTACCTGGCCTATGTTCTTGCGCTATGTTCTCCACAGATGCAAGGCTCCCGTTGTCAAAGTGCTAATAATGTGTGCAAATTTGTGCACAGTACTGCCTGTTAACACTGCCTCTAAAGTAGGCTTCTCTTTCTACAGGAGACAAATAATCAGCACACCAACTCTGGACTTCCAGAATAACTTTGGAGATTTAAAGGAGAGGCTTACAGCACCGCTGTAAGTATATGTATAAATTGATACACAAATCTAAAGCTGGTTTCCTTTTTTGTCTAGTATTTGAAAGGGGTAAAATAAAATAATAAATTCAATCTGAGTCTCTAATCAGTCTTACACTTCCCCTCCTCTCTAAGGTGTATGCATAAACAGAGAGAGAGAGGGAATCACTTCCTTCATAAGAAATATAGAATGAATTCATGAGCAAAACAAAAGCAAATTTTCATTTCTTATCATATCCTTATCATTTTCCTGATTCATATTGTTCACACAGATCCCACAACTTATTTCAAGCAATGGATTCCTAAGTTGCAGAAAAAGGAAAATACCAATATATTCCCCAATATTAAGTAATATGTGGCAGTATTAAGTCAATCAAATAAAAAGATCTACTTTTTTTGTCAAAGATTTTATTCTTATCTTGATTCTACAACTAAGTAGCTGTGGGACCTCAAGGAAGTTATTACCCTCTCATATTCCTTAGCTAAAAATTGAACTAGGATATTTCTACACCCTTTTACGGTTCCAAAATCCTAGGTAGCTTCAAAATCCCTTAACACCCTTAAGTCTAACAATATTTACCCATTTCCATATGTAACAATTTCTCGAATGTGACATCACCAGGAACAAATCTACACAAGAGATTGTATTCCAATAACCCTCTCTCTGATCAGGTATTCCCACCCTCCAGCTCTCCTATGATTTAATTCACACAGTCCACAATCTTCCATTGCAAAGAGACCTAGATATTACTAATCTCTTTAGCCTTTTCTCATCTGTCAGCTCCTGCTGACCTCTCTTCCTTTCTAGCCTGGCAGACATCACAGAATTGATCATCCCTTCTACTTAATAACCTTGTAATTTTTATTTCACTACACTTTCCTAGTAAAACTCCAGCTCAGAATCGATGTCAGAGTCTGCCTTATCATTCATACACATGCATAGCTGAGGATTGTTGGAGAGTATTACACAACCATGTGGATTGGTGCCCCAAGAAAGTTATGATTTCATTTCGGTTTCTTATTCTAGGATCTTCCTCCCCCATTCCACTCTTTGAGTAGTATCCCATGCTTTCACTGATGTCTTGTGTTGAGTACCCAAATCTCCGGCCTGCAATTCTCAGCAGAAAAACTACCTATATTACTAACAACAAAATACTAGCAGTGTCAATTTACATCATGCATCCAGTGCCTTTCCTAAGAGTCAATCTACATCTAGGCCCAACTTCACCAACTGTCCTCTGGTCTCTTTTCAGCTCCTTCAGTTACACCCTTTCTCCCACCAATGCTTCCAGAACACTGTACCATCTGTCAATGACTCTTGCATCTTCAGCATTTCCCTGCCTACTTTCTCCCCTTAGCCTATAAATGGTTTATATATAGCCTATAAATGGTTTAAAACTACTACACACATATTAAGAATTCCCTCATTTATTTCTCAATCCCAGGCCTCTCAATCAAGTTTTATATTCAGACCAATAGTATGGGACATTTTCTAGATGTCTCACATAAAAAAAAATTGCTTACAAGTTGGTTCCAACTCATAGTGACCCCACAGGGCAGAGTAGATCTGCTCCATGGGGTTTCCAAGGAGCTGCTGGTGGATTCAAACCGCCGACCTTTTGGTTAGCAGCCAAGCTCTCTGACCACTATACCACCAGAGCCCCACAGAGGCATGTCTCACATAGGTATCAAATTTCATTTAATAAAATACAAGTTCTCATTCTTCCCTCTCAGCTGACTTCTCTAATATGTCTTTCTTACCACAAAGACAACCATCTGTACCTCTTACTTTTTACAATCAAAAATCTTTTTTTTTCTAATTTACCTCTTAAGTATATGTACATTTAGATTTTTCTACTCCTTTCCATCCTCAGTAATAGATCTAAGACAGGGTCCCATCATCTCTCCCATAAGTAACTGTGTACATTCCTAAATGATTTTCCTGTGTCTGGTTTGATCTATCCTCCATGTAGTTGCTGGAGGAAACGAAAAATCTAAATATGCATAAATATTTGTTCCTAAAATTGTGATAGTCTGTATATATCTCTGCCTACATAGCTAGAAAGGGAATTCTTCAAGGTAAGAAATGATGATTTTTCGTGTGTGTATGATTATCAGAGCCCCATGCATGAAACAGAAAATCAAGAGAATTGTGGTGAATGAAATAGAAAGTCAGGCTCTACCTTAAAAGAATGTTTAAATATTCCTTGTGAGAAACATTATTATTTCAATAGGTTCAATTTATTGCATTCTCTCAACAAACACTTAATCATCTACTCTATAGCAAACACATTTCTAGATACTGAGTATACTAAAATGAAAAATATCATCTTTGTCTTTGGTATTTATATTCCTGTTAGAGGATACAGACCCAAATCAGGGCAATGGAAAACCAATAAGCATCAGTGGACTCTAAGAAACACAGAGGAGGGTAGTTTCAGTTTTAAATACGGCAGACAGAGTAGGTTTCTATGAAATTTGATCAAAGATTTTTAAATAAGATGAGGGAGCAGGCCAGGCAGGCATATATTTGGGAGAATCATGCCATAGAGGGGTGGAATAGAAAGTTTTCTGGTGTGTTTGAGGAAAGTTAAGGATATCATTGTGGCCGGAGCTGATGTATTGAGTGATAGGAAATCTGTGGTCAGAGTGGTAATGACCTTATAATCAATGCTGCAGAATTTTAGGACCGTAGAGAGACTATAGTTTGAAAGTTACAATGAGGAAAAAGGAAAACACCAACCCAAAATTAGACCTAGTTGTAAGAGGACTGAGAGAGACAAAACAGCTCCCACCTGAGTGCAACTTCATCCTTCAGGGAGACCTAAGCTTCATTAAGAGTGAGTTGGAGGTAATTTTTAATGAGAGCATAGAGGTTTTATTGATGCTGGACCATAAATTCTAGAGGGCTCACTAGAGAGGCTTTAGGAATTAGAAAGGGTGAAAGAAACGAAGATGTTAAAGGATGCTAAGTGATGTATGGGGATTAAAGTGTGGGCTGTGAGGGGGAACCTGGAAGTCTGGGAACTTCTTGTGGTGATTGACATAAACAGGTAATGGGCTTGGTGAGATTAGTTCTGGCTAGTCTCAGGTAGACAGTGGTTGCCAGGCTGTGAATGTGTGGGAGTAGGTCCCACTTTATCCATAAGGATAGTGTTAGGGGGGCTAGGAAAGCAGGGTCTTAATCCCGAGGGCCTCATCCTTCTGTACCCCTTTCAATGATTGGTTTTTGTGGATGACGATGATTCTGATAGGAAAAAAAAAGTATCTAATGTGAATATAAAGAGGATAAAATGTCCTTACTATTGATAGTAAAATTTTGTGGCAACATAAAAATATATTTAATAGTTTATTCAGAAAATTTAAATATTATTTCTAAATTCACCTTGTTATATGATGTCATGCCTTATTACAAGTTACGTAGCCTCTTTAAAAACTTATCCCCCACCCCAAGTGAGCTGAAACTTTCACCCTTGAGTTTATTCTTTCAGTTTAGTGCATATACATCCTCAGGAAATAGAAGACCTCCATCATTCACACATGTGGAAGCAACAGTATATGCATAAATCCAGTTGGCAAAGAATATTGAATATACCGTGGACTTTCAGAAGAATAAACAAATCTGTCTTGAAGGTAGTACAGCCAGAATGCTCCTTAGAAGCTAGAATGAGGATACTTCATCTCATTTATCAGGAGGGACCAGTCCCTGGAGATGATATCATGCTTGGTAGAGGGTCAGTGAAAAACAAGAAGAATCTCCTTGAGATGGAAGACAACAGTGGCTGCAACAATGGGCTCAAACATAGCAACAATCGTTAAGGTTTCATTGTTATATAAGGGGTCACTATGAGTCAGAACTGACAGCACCTAACAACAACAGTTCCTCCAAGAAGTAGATGTCAAGATAAGATTAAATGTACAAGAGATTATTGGGACACATGCCTGTGAGGAAAATGAGGAGGGAGTCAGAGGAGACTGGGAAGCTGTCAGAACATAATGCAGATCTTACTCCTCTGAAGAGGAGGGAAAAGAAGGGAAGAAAGGCTTAGACTGCCATCCAGTTCTAAGGCAGTTTGAAAAGACCTATGGGGGTCCTTAAGCTAGTCTCCCATCGGAGAAGTCTTATGTCTTGTAGGAAAGTGCCTGCCTTAGTATCCACGTTACACTCACTCCCTGGCTGAGAGCAGCATATGAGAAGCATGACCTCGGTAAAAGTGCAATAAAGGATTCAGAAAACACCAGTTGAGGCCATTAGCAATTATGCTTCTGGCTGTAAGAAAGCTGAGTGTTGCATTCGCTAACAGTAAATTAGCGTGCATTTTCAAAGAAATCAGTTAAATATTCTGTAGCACAGTCAAGGGCATGACAATGCTGCAACGCATGTTAAGTGTTGAGATAAAAGAGGGCCATGGAAATCCAAAAAGCAGAAAGAAGACTTTGAGCAAAGAATAGTCATGTCTACACTATGTGTTTCAACAATGAGGATTGCCTAACAATGGGATGGGTTGCCTACAACATAACATGTTCTAGTCATTGGAGCCATTTTAATTTTCTTTAATCCTTTCACTGATCAGGAAAGTTCTCTGAGAAGTGATATTTGAGCCAAAATCTAAAGATAGGTAGCATGCTAACCAGGCAAAGATTGAAGGCTATGAGTAGTCTAACCAGAACGAAACAATAGCAGAAGCCCTGAGTGGGGAAGAAAGTCTGAGTGGACACCTGTGAGGGTTGTTGGGTGAGGGATTCCTACACATACAGGGTATCTGCAGGGCCTCTGTGTTTACACCCAGGAGACACCTTAAATAATTTAGTCTATGTTGTGCCACAGGGGGACCATTCACTTAGACATTCCCATGGCAGGTGCTTCCTGAAGTTGTAAACATGGCTGCCCATTACCTGTTACCATCGATTCAATTCTAACTCATAATGACTCTGTAGGTTAGAGCTGAACTGCCCCGTAGGGTTTCCAAAGAGCGGCTGGTGGATTCGAACTGCCAACCTTTTGATTAGCAGCAGAGCTCTTAACCACTGTGCAACCAGGGCTCCTGGCTGCCCATTATATGTGGCTAAATGATCTTTAGAGCCCTTTCCTCATTGCATTTTGCAGAGTTCCATTAAAATGTAATTTAGTGGCATTATAGTAGATTGGCAATTTCTATCCTCATTTAAAAATAAAAAGTGTACTTGAATGTTTTTAGTGACATACCTGGCAGCTATGGAGTATACTTTTTGTAACATGCTCTACAGAAAATTCTGATTCTTTCCAACTTTTCTCAAGAACTAATTCACTTAATTGTCCAAATTTATTAAAGTTAGTACAAATATTATATAATACACTTGAAAGTGTTCTTATACTTAATTTAATGAATGCAAGAGTCTTATTTTTTCCCTTTTTATGATGCAAACTCTGTATGAATCTAATTAAGGACAAAGTTTATTCTTCATACAAAAGCTGAGAATTATCAAAATTAACACCTGAGGCCCTAGTTAAGTATAAATAGATGTAGGTCAGAAATAGACAAAATAATAACTACAAATTTAGAAGACAATGAATTGGAGATATTTGTCTAAAATAAGTCATGCAATTTCCCATTCATAGGTCCTAAGGAGAATAACCTCAAACTTACATATGGATTAATGTATAATAGACACTTAGTCCATACGTGTATAATGGCAGGGGGAGAGAAGGGGGACTGCCAGTGGCCATCTATCACTTATATTGGCTAATTCTACTGGCAAGCTAAACTCATGTAGCAGCATAGTTAATTTACAAATAATCACAAGGGTTATTGCATGGTTTAAATTTGAGGAGAAAAAGGCATGTGATCTCACTACAAATCGAATATTAAAGAGATTTTAAGGGGCAGTGATTTGGAAGCTGTAAAGAACAAAACAGACCATTTAACATGTTCCAAAGCCCTATTCTAAGATGTTCACCCAGTGATGTTCCGTTTTCAGTTGTTACTTTGAAAATATACTCCTTACCCTATTTGCATCAACCTAATTCAAGGGAAAATATTCTCCAGAAGCATTAAAAAATATATCATGGTTTAGCCTAACTACATTTTTAGATATTTATGCTATTTTCTTTGAGCTGCCTACAGTAGAGATTTAACTTAGCTAAGCACTGTTCCATGCTTGGGCATTCATTGAATTTCCCTGAAGGCAGCACAGTGTAATGGTTAAGGGCAGGGCTTGAGTTTAACTACCTAGGTTTGAATCTCAATGCCACCTTCAGGTATCTATGCGACCCTGTGCCACATAACCACTCTGTGCCTCAGTCCTCATACCTGTCAAATTAGAATAATAATAGTACCTTCTTCAAAGGGCTATACTGATGATTAAAGGAGTGAATGCACATAAAGCATTTAGAGCAGAGCATGAAACGTAGTAAGTGTTCAATAAATATTAGTTCTTTGTATTGCTCGAGCTGCAGAAAATATTCAAAGAAACAGAATGCAATGGCAGGCGTACTTGGGTGTTTGCTGTGTTCCATAGCCCTGCCCAGGGACACTGCTGGCAAGTCAAATCCCACTTCTTTGACACCAACCTGTGTGGAAACCAAATCCATCTATTCAGTTCTGTTCCCAGCTGTATGTGCAGCGCTTCTTTCTCTGGCGCTAACCACCTGGAGCTAGGTCACATCTCACCAATCAAAGGCACAGTCCTCCAGACTACCAAGTCTGCACAAACCAACTGAAAGCTTGGGAGTCTTCACAACACCCTCACTTCTAACCCGCTGGCTACAAATTTAGAGGTTTCCCACTCCCCCTCAGGATGCCAACCATAAGCTCTGGGGTCTCCTGGATTCCCTCACTTCTCATCTGCTGGCTCCCACTACTACCTCAGGTTTGATAATTCATTAGAATGATTCACAGAGCTCAGGAAAGCACTATACTTAAAACTACTTTTATTTTAGCAAAAAAGGCTACTTGCTAATGAAGAGATGTATAATGCAAGTCTTACAGGGTTCCCATTGCAGAGCTTCCATGTCCCAAAAACCAAGGCACTACCCTCCCATGTGCATCAATGTCTATCAACATCCAGGAAGCCCATGGAACATCCATGTCCAGAGTTTTTTATTGGAACCTCACTACATTGGCATGACAGATTTAATGGATCTCCAGGCCCCTCCCCTGAAGTCAGCTGATATCAGGTGGTAGGTCTTTCTGGCCTGGCCAACCACCTCCTGCATCACCTCATCCTTATAAACACTCGAGTGTGGTCTGGAGGCCTCATCAAAGACACTTTAAACACTAGGGAAATTCCAAGATTTTAGAGGTCTCTCTCAGGAACCAAGCACAAAGACCAAATTCTGTGGATAAAGTTAAATTCTTTCCCCCAAAACACATTCTCTGATATCTGAAGCCAGTGCAGAGCCTAATTCAGACCAGAGAATGTCACAAAACCTGCTGAGGCTTAGAGCTTTCTTATGACTTTGGACTCCTGATGGCTGCAGGCAGATGGGCAGGTGAGTTCTGCTGAGCCTCACCTGTATCTCTTAACACAACCCCTGACCCAGAAGTATTTTTGCCGTAACTATCATTTACCAGCTTTTGATTTTGCATTATTAAGCTATTATTAAGTACTAACATTTCATGAACAATTTTTACTAAGCACATGAAGCCTCTTCACTGCTTAAAAACTTTCCAGTGTTTTCCATTGTTTGGTAATAGACAAACTCCTTAGCAAGGCAAACAGGGATCTTCCAACCTGGTTTTACCTAGCACTCAACTTTCCCCAGAATTGTTGCCTGCCTCTGTATCCTCCTCTCAAGTTAACTGGCTAAAGCCAAAAACTTCACTGTTAGCAATCATGTGAGAGCTTGGAAGCAGATCTTCTGAGGCCTGCCAAAAGCCACATGAGAAAGCTTGGAAGTGGTTTCTTCTCCAATCATCGGCTTCACCTCTGACCCACATCTTGATTGTAATCCAGGTGAGAAACCCTGAGCCCAAGTAAGCTGCTCCCAGTTCCCTGACCCACAGAAACTGTGAGAAAATAAGCTGTTGCTTCAAGTTGCTAAGTTTTGCTGTAATAATCTGCTAACAAAAATAAGTTGAAATTTCAGGAAAATGGGAACATGAATTTTAATTTTCGTGTGAGAATTAAACATTCTCAATCAATACTGAGATGTTCCTAGTTCAAAAGAACCCACTTGTCTTGTTGAAAGTAATAGTAGAAAATACTGACCTGGGGAGCTGAAGGTTAAAAGTGACATATCTGTAAGCCTGGACAGTAGCTCTTAGGAGAGAACGGTCAATTAGTATAGTTGATAGTCGTGGCCATGTTGTAAGTGCATGCCAACAGCCCTATCTGCTGCTATCAGTGAGACATTCTTGCAAATAAGATAAACATTCATAAGTTTATATGTATATAAGTCCTAAAAGTTATCTTCTAAGAAATAACCATTCTCAAAGCAAAACAAGACTTTAAATTGCCATATTCAACATGTGTTCTTAACATTGCTAGAAGATGACAATGTTACATCAAACAGAAAATGATGTTTGCTGGAGTTCTCCAATGTTTGACTATTCACTGAAAGCTACAGTTCTTTGTGTATACTTTAACAAAAGAACCGCAAAGAGAAGAGAGTATAAATATTGTGCAGTACTCGGACAGAAAAGCAGACACTGATGTAAAATATGATTTAGTAAAAACAGTAGTGATTTTATCAGTAAAACCAATTCAGGACAAGCAGACAACAATTTTCCTTGTTAAAAAAGAAATAAACTTATGTTAACCAACATACATGCTAATACCCAACTTGAAGATGATTTTAGGCATATCTTAACAATTCAGCCAACAGAAAATTAAAAGAAATTTTTCTTCATCTGGAATATTTGTCATGAAACAAAGATAAGGACTATCAAACAGGACAATTAATTTTTTTGTATTTTAAAATTTACATTTAGGAATAATATTTAAATATTAAATATTTATTGTATTGCCTTTTAATTCTCAGATACATTTATTTGTCATTTACTGCATGCTAATGCTTTCTTTTTTTTCTTTTTTAACAGTTTCTATTATCAAATTTAAGGTCCCTGGGTAGCACAAATGGTTTGCACTTGACCAAAAGGTTAGCGGCTCGAATCCGCCCAGAGGCACCACATGAAGATTACAGCCAAGAGAATCCTCTGGAGCAGTTCTACGCTCTAACACGTAGGTTTGCCATGACTCAGAGTTGACTCAACAGCAACAGGTTTATCATCAAATGTGTATGTTTTGTAGAAATCATTTTCTATGTTATTGAAATATTTTTCATAATATTGTTTATAATAATAAGAACCTATTGATTTATTACTATATTTTCTACAAAACACACACACACACACACAAATTTGAAACATGTAGTTTAATCCTACAATGGAAAAAATGATTTAGTTTTTATTATTTTGGTCATTTGTTATTAATCCTGGAGGCTGATATGTATCAGGAATTTGGAAACACAGGCATTTAATGACTGAGAATGAAATAGAATGGAACCTAAACAAACCAAATCCAATTTGAAATATGATTGGATACTTTTACTCAATGGTTTCAGACAATGTAGAAGAGACTTAGGGGTTTTATGCAGCCTCCCGCAAACTACTGAGGTGGCGTTGGCTCCCTACTTCCAACATCCAGTTTTCAACCAGCCAGCTTACCATCCACTTGCTTTACATATCAGGCTTCTACATACAATTTTAACATAGGATTCCATGGGTAAAGTTTGAAAAACATTCCCCTGCCAAATAAGTCACAGTCAGCTTAGGTAGGAGAACTTTGGACAACAGAAGTAAAAAAAAATAGATATTATATAAACATTCCTTTCTCTTTTTCTTCTTGTAGAAAAATATCACAGGATGTGTGAAGTCTGAGTTTTGGAGATATTTTTCTGCAAAAAAGCAATAAATGACCTTCATTTTAAATAAAGTTTAAAAGTTTTCCCAGGACAAAACCTCTCTTCAAAGCGGTTTTGAAAGATAAAGTATCTGGAAAATTACAAAAAATTAATTCTACCAAAGGAAAATATAATCATGTTAGTAACAAATCAGTATGAATGAGCATAAAATTATCCGTAATTAATGCTTTCTTCCCTCTCTGGCACTGTTTAAGGATACTTCTAGAAGCTTCACTGCACTCTGCTTCTGTGGTTGAGAGTCTGTTAGATTTTCCACTATAATAAAATCTCTGTTTAGGGATTTATAATTTCATTTCAAGTCTTCCGTATGGAATGACACTTGATAGACAAACTTTGCCTGGGAGGTAGCTCCTTTATTTTAAATTCAGAGGAATACGGCAAGTAGGTTTTTTTTTTTTACAAATACATGTACAGTTCATCTTATTTCATAGACTATGATGTTTATTTTTCATAATTCAGCAACTCATTTAATATAAGGACTCTAGGAAATTTTATCTCAGGGACATGCAAGTCTAATTGGAAAGAATCATTATTTTATCATCATCAAAATAATGCAAAAAGGCTGAGCTTTTTTGATACACTCAAGTCGTAAGTTTCTAAATCATCGAATGTAACCTTACATTCTCAGAGAATGGAAAAATTTCCTGAGGCTATGTCACTTAAAGTTGCTTGGCATTTGTGCTATTTTTGGAGGTAATAAGCTATTCCCTACTTGTTCAGTGTCACAGACCCTAGTGTTTACACCATATTACAAAACCTGATGACAGACAGCATAGCACCAGCTGGCAATGTGACCTTTCTTTCTCTTATTGATTCCACACAAAACAGGCACTTCTTTTTCGTCCTTTTTTTCTCCACCATCCCTTAGAGTTGGGTCTTAGCTTTTGTAGAGTTAGTGAATTAAGTGAGATTATACATATCAGAGGCACCGTGCAGGGCAGGTGAAAGGTATTTCTATTATTAGACCGCCGAAATGACTGGATTCTTCTCCTGATGCCTGAACTATATTTATTTGGTTTAACAGGCAGAGAGGAAAAGCAGGAAGAGTGTGGACGTTGACAATAAGAAGACCTAGATTTGCATTAAAACACTAACTATATGTCTACAGTGGAAAAGTGATTTAACCTCTCTGAGCTTCAGTTTGCTCATCTGTCAACTGGGGATTACAAAACCTATCTCAGTCCTGAGTATATTTTTTATGCATGCTATAAAATGTTGGCATCCTAGTAGCCACTCAATGCATCATGATTGTAATAATAATTGCAAGGATTTGTTATCAAGAAAAATAATATTGATGAAGACTTTAATTTTGAACTTGCAACACAGTTTTTACTTCTGAAAAGATTTAAAAGCCTAAACAGTTTCATCTACCACATATCACTGCTATAGGAAAGAGGGGGAACAGTGAGTAGGTGTGGCCTGGAATATCACCAAGTGAAATCTACCTCTTGACCTTTGATGGTAGGTACACAGGGCTTTGTGTTATCTGTATACTCTTCTGCCCTTGTGTGGATAGTTTTGTGTTGATTCTTGCCTTCATCAGAGCTGATTAGGAGGCAGAAAGATGTGAGGCAAAAATATATATTTTTTTTTTTATCAGTGTCAGTGAAATAAAAACTCTAGTGAAAAGATAAAATCCTGGAAAATAAAAGTTTTTTAGATTAATAGATGGAATAAAGTTTGTGGTTTCTATATGCAGCGTAACCAAAAGACCAAACCAAACCCACTGTTGTCAACTCCAACTCATAGCAACTTTATAGGACGGAGTAGAACTGCCCCAGACGGTTTCCAAGGAGTGGCTGGTGGATTCGAACTGTCAACCTTTTGGTTAGCAACTGCAGCTCTTCTGTACCACCAGGGCTCCAGTGCACCACCAGGGCTTCTCATACATAGCATACAGAAGTAGAAAAATCATGGGCTTAGCACCAAACAAAGCTGGATTTAAATTTCAGCTCTGCAATTCTTACTGCACTGTTTTTCTCCGAGCAATTACATTGCAAGGGGCTGACCAGGCAAAATTCAAAAGGGCCCAGGATTTATGAGAATGATGGTCAGTGGGACAGTGTTTCCTCAAATCTTAACTCTTAGAACTTAAGCCTAGTTGTATACACTCTTTGGATAAAGTGCTGTCACATGTTCATTGTAATGATTATTTTGACCCACAGTATCAATGCTCACAAATACTTTGTGGAACAATAGGACAAGCTATTTCAGGACGGGTTCAGAGTCCATTACAAACAACCTAAGCTCGGGGGAAAAAAAAATTCTGATTGATTCTCATAGTGTATAACCTCAGGATAATGCAGCTAATATCCATCTGCATCCTGCTTTTAAAACCCTCACTGCCCCGTGGCTTGTCTGCTCTCTCACCTGCCCGGGCTGAGGTAAGACAGTAGTATCCTGATGGACTCTGAGCAACCTTGGCTTTTCATCTCAGAATGAATCAATGGTGGGGCAAGAATCTGCTTAAAAGAGTTATTTCTCAGTGGTAAATACACCAGTCATTCAAAAAAACATATATATTATATACCTAATATTTTCAAGTAGCTAAATAGCAGTGAACTCAACAATCCTTAATGTTGCATCCATTAACATTTCAGTTTGTAAAATACTTTTCCTTTATATTTAATCGTCAGCGTATGTAGGGCACCACAAACTTCTGGCACACCAAAAAGATCATCCAAAAGATGGTTAAAAATTGTTCCTTGCCTCCAGAACACCTTAATATTCAGAATACTCTAATAAGTCAATAATTATAATGATTATAAACTGAGTTTTTACCAAATGGAAGGCACTATGTGAGGTATGATTAAAAAGAAAAAGAGAAGGGCAGGAAAAAGGCATCATACTCCTTAAGTCTTTACCATCAAGACGTTTGTAATCTAGGAATTACCCTTTTCCAAGAAATGCCATGTGGGGTGTTATCCCTCCACCTGGAACAAGCATAAACCATAATCTTAAAGGTGACAGTAGTCATAGTTTACATTGTTAAAATCATATAGGGACAAGGTTACTATATACCTGAAGAAATTAGTTTTTCTTAAAAGTCAGGCTTCTGAATGATAATTTTATCATAAATATTTAAAATGTAAGAATATTAAACTTAAAGCAAGCAATAACCTACAGAGCAGCCTTCAAACCCAAACACCTGGAGGTTTCATTATCTGCTTTGTGCATCCCCCTCCAACTCAATGTGCCTTTCACGCAGAGGAGTTGTTTGAAGCGCAGGGTAAACAAAAGGTTATTTTGCTAGCCCCGTAAAATTGTTCAGCATCTCTGGAAAATATCCAGAGGCTTTATTAATTTTCTCCGGTGGTGTATCAGGAAGAGTTTTGTGAGCTATCCAACTTAACCCCATGCTCTGAATCGAATCACTCCTTCATTCATATCTAATATCGATAAAGTCGACTGGAAAGCTGTTTCTGCATAATTTATCAATACACCAAGATGTATACAGAATTGAGGGAAAGCAGAATTGCTTTTAATGGAAATGCATTTGAGTTGGTGGTGTTTGTAGTTAGTGGCAGTGATGGTTGTATATCTGTAGAAAGGAGGCAGCAGAAAGAGAGAGGAAAGGGATCTTTATAAAATCGAAAGTCAAATCACAGTAATGTGCTCAACCAGAGTTGAGGACAAACAAATTAATGAGAGGCTGGTTAACCACTTCTGATTTTAAAAATCACATGTCACTAAAGAGAGAGCAATTTTAACATAACAAAGAATATCTATTTCAGAATGACAGTTACCTTTTAAACTTACTGGTGAAAGAAGAAAAACCAATGGAACCAGAACAGTTAAAGTGACCCTATAGGACAGAGTAGAAGTGCCCCATAGGGCTTCCAAGGCTGTAATCTTTACAGAAGCAGACTGCTGCATCTTTCTCCTGCAGAGCAGCTAGGGGGTTCAAACTTTCGACCTTTCAGTTACCAGTGGAGCACTTAAAAACTGCACCACCAAGACTCTTTGATGAACCTCAGGGAGTCCATAATTTTCTTTCAGAGCAGCCAGGAACTCTTTGACTTTCTATGCAATGTTTCACATGTAACTTTTATGTGTATTCTACAGAAGATGATCCATTATTTAATGCATAATTTCATTGTAGCCTGAAACTCAAAAAGTCTTAATTGGCACAAAGTATTTGAACAACACCATCAATGTATTTTGTTTATTTAACTTCTTTAACAAAAATGAGCCCTGGTGGTACAATGGTTAAGAACTTGGCTGTTAACCAAAAGGTCAGCAGTTCAAATCCACTCGTGGCTCCTTGGAAAACTTATGGGGCAGTTCTACTCTGTCCTATAGGGTCACAATGAGTCAGAATCGACTCAACAGCAATGGGTTCAGTTTGGTTACAGGTTACCATAAAAAGAAAATGAAGTATATTAAATGTTTGTGCATAGGGGACACTGGTACGGATACTTCCTAGATGTACCCAAATACCTTGTGATATTGATTTACTGGGTTTGAAAGCTTTGGAGCATAGTCTTGGGGGACAACTTGGTCAATTGACATAACTTAGTTCATAAAGATAATGTTCTACATCCTAGCTTGGTGAGTAGGATTTGGGGTCTTAAAAGCTTGCAAGTGGACATCTAAGACACAACTTTTGATCTCTTCCCATCTGGAGCAAAGGAGAGTGAAGGAAACCAAAGACTCAAGGAAGAAATTAGTGCACAGGACTAATGGCCCATGCCAACCACAGCCTCTTCTAGCCTGAGACTAGAAGAACTATATGGTGCCCAGCTACCACTACTGATCTTTCTGACCAGGGACACAATGGTAGCTCCTGGACAGAATGGGAGAATAATGTAGAACAAATCTCAAACTCATTTAAAAAAACAGACTTACTGGACTAGAGGCAGCTCTGAGACTATTGCCCTAAGATACCCTTTTAACCTGGAACTAAAGCTGCTCCCAGAGATCATCTTTCAGCTAAAGAATAGCTTGCCCTATCAAATAAACAATAACACCCACGAGGAATGTGCTCCTTTAAACAACCAACAATACAAGACCAAACAGTCAACATTTACCCAAAAGCAAAGATGAGAGGTCAAGGAGGGGCAGGGAAGCTGGGCAGATGGAAATGGAGGAGGCAGGATGGAAAAGGTGAGAGCACTGAAATATTGCAGGAATTGTAATCAATGACATGGAACAATTTGTGTATGAATTGTTGAATGGGAATCCCATTTGCTGTGTAAACTTTCACCTAAAACACAATATAATATTCAAAAACAAAGCTTTTGTGGATAATTTACAAAAATTGACAGAGATGCACTAGGGTCCAGATACAGACGTGACCTCAACTTGTTCTCAAATGGAGAAACTGAAAAGGCCAAATTCTATGACTGCAACTGAACAATAGTAGAAATTAAAAACGTAAGGATAACTTCTAAAATCTAAACAAATGGCACATTTAATATGCTCTTTTAAAGTTCTTATATTAAAAACAAACAATAAACTAATAAATTATGAAATTTAATATACTGAAATATATAAAAATTTGCAAGATACTGTCCTTGAGTAAAAATTTAAATAGTTTAAAGCTTCTGTTATTGAAAAAGAATGAAAATATAAAAAGATCATGAACAATTTTAAAAAGGAAAGGGGAATATATGGATAATATTAAGCAGAAATTAGAAAGCAAAATAAAACAACATGGATAAATGAAAGAAAATGTTGGTGCTTTAAAATAATTATTAAGAGAGTCAAACCCTAAGAGGTCTAAACAAGGGATGTATACAAGAAAAAAAATACCAAAATAACAAAGTAAAAAAAAAATGCAATATATCCAGTGATTTGGAGAATTTTTTTTTTTTTAATGAAGGGGACAGAGCTTTTAAATAGTGTATTAATAAATTTCAAAACATAAATAAAACACAAAATATTTTAGGAAAATATTAAATACCAGTATTTTCCAAGAAGGATAAGAACATAATATAATCATAACGACGACAGAACTAACAACTTCTCCCAAATCACACTAACCAAGGGTTGTCTTAGATAAAAGTTCAATCCATAAAGAAAAAATAGTCTGAACCATTTACATTATTACAGGACAAAGGAAAATATCTCCATATTTGCAAATATCCTAAATAAAATACTGTGGTTGTTGTTATTAGGTGCCGTCCAGTTGGTTCTGACTCATAGTGACCTTATATACAATAACGAAACACAGCCCAGCCCTGCACCATCCTCACAATTGTTTCTATGTTTGAGCCCATCATACCTAGTGTGTCAATCCTCCTTGTTGAGGGTCTTCCTATTTTTCGTGGACCCTCTGCTTTACAAACGTAATGTCCTTCGCCAGGGACGGGCGGTCCCTTCTGATAATACGGCCAAAGTACATGAGACAAAGTCTCACCTCCTCGTGTCCAAGAAACATTCTGGCTGCACTTCTTCCAAAACAGATTTGTTTATTCTTCTGGCAGTCCATGGTATATTCAGTATTCTTCACCAGTACCTCAATTCACATGCATCAATTCTTCTTCAGTCTTCCTTACCCATTGTCCAGCTTTACCATGCATATTAGGTAATTGAAAACACCATGGCTTCAGTCAGGCACACCTTAGTCCTCAAAGTGACATCTTTACAATTCAACACTTTAAAGAAGTCTTTTGCAGCAGATTTGCCCAATGCAATGTGTCATTTGATTTCTTGACTGCTCCTTCTACAGACATTGATTGTGGATCCAAGTAAAATGAAATCTTTGACAACTTCAATCTTTTCTCCATTTATTATGATGTTGCATATTGGTCCAGTCGTGAGGATTTTTGTTTTCTCTATGTTAAGGCGTAATTCAAACCGAAGGCTGTGACCTTTGATCTTCATCAGTAAGTGCTTCAAGCCCTCTTCATATTCAGCAAGCGAGGTTGATATAGAAGGTTGTTAATGAGGCTTCCTCCAATACTGATGCCACATTCTTCTTCATATAGTCCAGCTTCTTGCATTATTTGCTCAGCATACAGATTAAATAATTATGGTAAAAGGATACAACCCTGATGCACAGGTTTCCTGATTTTAAACCAGGCAGTATGCCCTAGTTCTGTTCCAACAACTGCCTCTTGATCTATGTACAGGTTCTGCATGAGCACAGTTTAGTGTTCTGGAATTCCCATTCTTAGCAATGTTATCCATAATTTGTTATAATTCACACAGTTGAATGTTTTTGCATAGTCAATAAGGTACAGGTAAACATTTTTCTGGTATTCTTTCATCCAAGGTTCATCTGACATCAGCAAGGATATGCTCTTCTGAATCAGGTTTGAATTTTTGGAAGCTCTGCTGAAACCTGTCCATCATGGGTGACCCTGCTGGTATTTGAAATACCAGTTGCATAGGTTCCATCATCACAGCAACACTCAAGCCACCACAGTACGACAAACTAACAGACACATGTTGGAATAAAATATTAGCAAATGGAATTCATCAGACAAATAGAGCTGGAAATAGAAGCATTTACTGTGAGAATGCAAGGATAGCTTAATATTCGGAAATCTATTATTATTATTATCTTTAAATAAAAAAGGCTAAAGTTAAAGTTTGATGATTTGTTTCAATAGTGCTGAAAAGTACTTGACAAAATTAATCTTTTAATGATAAAGCGCACTAGTAAATTAGTAAAAAGAAATCATCTTTCTTAACATGATAAAGAACATCTCTTTAAAACAAGTAACCACCACCCCCTTTTAAGAAAAGAATAAGAGAAGTATGTCTGTAATCACCGCTATTAACATTCTTCTCTAATTCTAACCACTATGCTAAATGTATAAATATTACAAATGAAAATGATGAGTATTTGCCAATTGGATGAATGTCTACATAGGTAACCAAAACCATTCTTAAGGAAATCTTAGGAATTTTTAAGGTATTAAGTTTTGCACCAAAATAAAAATACTTTCTCATATAAAACAGTTTATTATTTTAAAATGCAATAAAGATAAAATGCACAGGAGCAAATGCATGGGAATACACTATTTTCAAGTAGGTTTAAAATGAAATATTAAAAATGTACTAATTTTCCCTGTTAGTATTGATAAGATTGCATGGAATACATATTCTCACACGGTGCTGAAATAACCATTCTGGAAAACAATTTGAAAATTTCTATCCAGACTCTTTAAAATGTCCATAACTTTGGTCCTGTAATTTCATATCTAGGAATTAGAGAAATATACAAATATATTTATAAGAATTTTCATTATGGCTTATTTAAAATAGAAACCATTAAAAGAAAGCATGTGTCATTAATATTGCAGGATCTAAATACGTTATTTGATATCCATATGGTGGAATTTGCCTAAACCATATTTTCATATAGCATTTAATGACATAGGAAATAGAAACCAAAAAATTTAAAAATTTAGACCAAAAATGTGTTTATAACCTGTGATTTCAATTTTGTTTGAATAAAAAAATTAATTGGTATAAATTAATATGTATGTAAATACACATAAGAGAAAAACAATTGAAAGAATTACCCCAAAATATCTCACTAGAGATTTTTACCAAGCATTCCTATTTTTTTTTTTTCCTTTATATGGTAGGATCGCATGTCCATGCCCCCCTGAAGTTAGATATCCCATATGACTTAATTTAGCTAATCACAGGGGAGCAACGAACTCTCCAAGGACACCTAGCCTGAATGGGTAATAAATAAACTTGTATACACTGAGGAGCCCTGGTGGCACAGTGATTAAGAGTTGGCTGCTAACCAAAAGGTCGGCAGTTCAAATCCACCAGCCACTCCTTGGAAACTCTATGGGGCAGTTTTACTCTGTCCTTTAGGGTCAGTATGAGTTGGAATCGACTCAACAGCAACAGGTTTATATTGCATTAGGTCACTGAGATTTGGGGATTGATTTATACCCCAGCATTCTGGCTTATTTTGAAATTTTTAAATGGATATCTCTGCGTGTTAAGGGTACGGATGCTCCTTGTTTTGTTCTCTCTATATTGTCCCATATTTTCCAAGATTTCTAAGATAGCCTAAGTATATTACTTTTATACTTATTAAGAAAAAAATGCTTTAAAAAGAAAAATAAGGAGAAAAGAGAAGAATTGGCAACCTAACACTAGGAAATTACTACATTTGAAGCCCTTCTCAAAACTAGTATTTTCGGATTTTTCATATAAGACTTTTCTTTGAGTAGGTACCCCACTGATTTTGCATCCCAATCTGTTTTCCTCAATGTTCCGCTCAACCTAAAGCAATTTGCCAGTTATTGAAAACATACTGCATACTACGGGCTTTACGTCCATTACCTAATTTAATGCTCACATAGCCCTGTGAGATAGACACTATAATTATATCTTTTTACTGATGTGTAAACTTAGTTCAGGTAAATTAAACATGATTTGTCAAATAGAGAGTTAAAGTGGAGTAACTACGGGACACTTCAGATGCCTTTTATTCCTTGCTAATTGCTATTTTCTGACATTGGTTGCTGTTGTGTTTTTTGTTCCTTTTGCTACAAGAACCAGCTATCTGAGTAATGAAATGTAGATTAGAAAACATTAAATGTAAGTAACCAATACATGTAACATAGATTTAGAAAGGCTTGATTTTCCAGTGGTCTGAAATTATGTAAAATATAAAAATAAGAATCAGGATGCTACTAATTATTCCCTTATTTTTTATTACATCTAATTGCTGTATGAGTCAGATTTCTTTTTGCTCTTTCATATGCCCATTAAAAGGAAACTGTGGCTCTATAATAGCCTTATTAAAAGATTGACAATAAAATATTAAGTCAAGAAGACAGTGATGTGATCTTAATCAAGGTGATTATTTCTATCCTAACTATACAGAGAATTCTTGAGAGAATAAGTACCAAGATCCATCTCGGTTGGGGGGGTGGTGAGTAGAAATCTAAGATTCTCATTTAGATGGGCCAAAAATTAGTTACATAATTACAGGCATCCCCAGGTTATAAATGTTCAACTTACGAACAACTCCTACTTTTAATGCGTGGCTTCAAAAAAAACCCCAGTTCTGTCATGGTTTCACAAAATGAAACAGGAACAGACCTGAATTTTTACAATTTCATGATTAGTCATGGTAAATGGGACAGGAAAAATTATAGGTCAAAGCTCTGGAATGGGAGACTTGGAAGAGGCATAGTGAGCCCTTTCAGGAGCCTGATCCATGAGATTGGATTATTGGCGGGACTGTGAAAAGCCACACAGCAAAAAGTGGTGCACTTAGGCACCATCTTTGAGCAGGGTGCCTCCATCTTTGAGCAGGGCGCCACCATCTTTGAGCTTCCTAGGCCATGACTGAACTGGGAAGAACCAGTTCAAAGCCTTGATTTGAAATGGTTGAACCAACACGCGCTCATGAAAAATTCTTCATCACAATCACCTTCACTTGGGCATGTCCAGCATTTAAGTCACTGAGAAGTCTTCAAATGCAAAAAGAAGTCTTTTTACACTAACCAAAAAAAAAAAAAAACCCATTGCCGTGGAGCCAATTCCGACTCCTAGCGACCCTATAGGACAGAGTAGAACTGCCCCATGGAGTTTCCAGGGAGCACTGGGGGATTTGAACTGCTGACCTTTTGGTTAGCAGCCCTAGCTCTTACACTAAAGTAAGGCTAAATAAGAACCATTCCAGCTAACCTACGAATTCTTAAAGACACAGGAATGGATCTCGTTTGTAACCTGGGGACTGCTTGTACTAGTTTTTGTTCTCTTAAAATAATATCAACACTTAATGATCTCTATTAATATTATTAATATATTATTTAAGGGCCCAATTAGGCAAGTAGTTAGAGCCATAGATGGTATGGATATAATTGCATTTTTACATATGTAAAAATACATACTCTTTCTAAATATGTTTCCTTAAATAATCTTTTATAATTATTGCATTCATATATGTTCATATTCATCTTGACTTTAAAAAACCCAGTGCCATCGATAGTCTTCCTTAAATATTCCTTCTCAGAAAGTTTTATCTTTTGGGTGTTGCAGTTAAAATATACTGTTATATACTGAAGTCCTATTGATGTGGCGATACGGGAAAAGAGGGACAATAAATAATCTTCTGATTAAGTATGAGTCTTTTAGTGGGCTGTGTGGCAGCTGTGACCCTCACAAGTATTTCTCCAGTGATACAGATTCTTACCCCCTCCTTTCTACTCCCTTTCCTGCCTGCAGAATCCCCAGCCTATTTCCTTGGCACCCTGACTCCTATTTACTGTGTTTGCCCCGTAGCTGAGACAGGAAAGCTAGAGAGGCTGGAGAGAGAGGAACACCCTTCCCCTCACTGGGATAAGGCTCTGGCAAAGTGTTTTGCCCAGAAACATGAAGTTTTGTTATGGTCTAGAATCTGGGCATATTTCACAATTATTACTCATCCACTCCCCTTGCCAAATTCATGAGCGTCTCCTTCTTAGATCTTCACCTTGAGAACCTAGTGGGATTCCTAGAAGTAAAACCCATGAAAGCATGAGGATACCCTAAGACTGTAATTCTTGGGAGTTTTTCATTCTCATGTTAGTCCACACTCAGTCTTCAGTGCTTTTTGAAAAGTTACTGTTTAAGTGTTCCAACTGCTGCATATGAGCACTGTCAACTCTGCTTCTCTTGAGGGACTGGTCTCTACAGACTTTGGATTTGTCCTGAAATCTCAGTTTTCCCATAGGTACAAGAAATATTATTTATGTTCCATTTGCCCAGCTTTTTCTTATTATAATGACTTCTAAAAAAAACAAAAACCCATCAAAAAAAAAAAGAAAACCAAACTCACTGCTGTTGAGTCAATTCCAACTCAAAGCAACCCCACAGCATTTCCAACGCTGTAAATCTTTACAGGAGCAGACTGCCACATCTTGCTCCCACGGAACCACTGGTGGTTTCAAATCACTGACCTTTTGGTTAGCACTCGAGTGCTTTAACCACTGTGCCACCAGGCCTCCTATAGTGACTTCCAGGTTCTTTAAATATTGGAGCTAAAACTTCCCTCCAGCATTCCCTCCCATCATTGTTGTTGTTAGAAGCCATTGAGTTAGCCCCCAAATCATGGTGACCCCATTCACAAGAGAACAAAGTGCTGTCCTATTGGTTGTGGATCAGACCTTTGTGATCCACAGAGTTTTCATTGGTTGATTTTCAGAACTAGATGACCAGGGCTTTCTTCTTAGTCTGTCTTAGCCTGGAAGCTCTGCTGAAATCTGTTCAGCATCATAACAACATGCAAGCCTCCATTGACATAAGTCTATCACTAACCACCAGTGTCCCATGTTTACCCTAAACATACATCTATTTCTATAAAATCAGAATAATGTGAATATTTAGCTTTTCTTATGCCTAATTTTCACTAAATATTTTATCACTAGCATTTACAAGTAAAATTAAATCTGTTTTTTTCAAAATTTATAGTGTCTGCATGATATTTATCCAAAACTAACTATTAGTTTACATACTTTTGACGGGTAAAAACAAATTACATAAATTTTTTATTTGCATTTCTCATTGTTGCCAAAATCCACATATAAAAGTAAATTACTTAGTGTAGAATATGAGCCTTTTAAAGACTACACACACACATACACACACACACGTATATACATATCTCCAAGTTATTTCCCAGAAATTTTGTTTAAAGCTGTACTACTACTCACTCTGAGACAAAGGTAGAAAATTGGAGAAGGACAAAATATCTCTGACTTTATTTATTGACAATTTAGCAGGGCTGCCTTGTACAGTTCACCTTTCAATAGATATTTATTGAAATATCTGCCTGTCACTTTTGTAATACAGAGATAAATAGCAAACAGAAGATTTTCTGACACTGATCAATTCTATTATTTCTAATTTAGTGCTTTAGCATCTACAAGCTTTGTAGTCATGTATTTGTCGTTAGCATGGCGCTTTAATAATTGTAACCTTTTTTTTTTTTTTAAACAGGAAAAAGTTCTACAACTTTTAGCCAAAAAGCCTTACTCATATCATGCTGGGCAAATTACTTACTCTCACTGTGACTCTATTTAAAAAATGGGAATAAAACTAGTTCTTACCTTATAGGGTAGTTGTGAGGATTACAGAAGCTATCAAGGTAAACACACGCATGCACACACAGAACAGTGTTGGGATATGAACACTATATAAATATTAATATTATTTGAAGCCTTGGTGGTGCAGTGGTTAAGAGTTTGGCTGCTAACCAAAAGGTCGGCAATTTGAATCCACCAGCTGCTTCTTGGAAAAGCTATGGGTGGGAATGGACTCAACGGCACTATACAAATATTAGTTATTATTGTTTAGAAGCTTGGAATGATCCCAAGTTAACTTCCTTTCATCTGTCTCATTTTGTAAGTCTTCTTTATAAAGGTTGAGCTGGGAAGGGGGGGATAAAAGGTTTACAGAGAGTATGGACCATTATCTTCCTCAGGATTTCCATTATACTCTTCATCAGATCAGAGAACCAAAATGGAATTTTTATTTTTAAAAAGCATTCATTCTAGTGCCTTCTATGACCCAAAATATTCTTTTGGGGATTTAAACACCTTAATGATCATGTTCTTGAGTAAGAGAATATGAATGCACTCCAAAATATGAAAAGGCACAAAGTACGGTATCTATTCTGATCTTTTGCCCAACTCGAGAGATCGAAACATACTCCGAGAGTTCATACGTCCACATGTATTAAAAGGCAGACCATAGGAAGCAAGAAAAATACCGTGTGAATGTAAGGGACTCATCACGTAGACTATAAATACTCCTTTAACTTCTGAAGGCTCTTTTTGGGGTTTCATCTTTTTGGTTTCACATGATTGCTTCCGTACCATTAGCAGTGAGTCTATTCAAATAAAAAGTAGCACTTAAAAATGCTCTTTGGCACTTCAAAAGGCCATATATTAGAGAGCTAATTGGTATAGCTTTTACAACTTTCACATTGATTTTTTTCCCATTGATTTTTTTTTCCCCCTCCTTTGAGTTGCTTTTCATCCTGCTACTACTGTGAATTCCGCTCCTCAGTTCTTGGGGAGTAGATTACATGCAAAAGAAGATAGTCAGTGGAAGTGACAGAGTTCCCAAGGACTTTTGTTCTTCTGTTGCCGTATTTTAATTTCAGAAAAGAAGAACTAGCAGAGAGTAGTATATTGGTACTAGAGACTTAGAGTATACCAAAAATCTTTTTCCTTTGGAGATTTGAATATTTCCATGAAAATGACATACTCTTGACAATTTAGCATGGGAGCACTGAATTTTTCTTTGTTGTGGAGAGGTAGTTAACTTACCTTAAGAAAAAAAAAATGTATTTGAGGAATAACAACATTTACTTGTGAAGGCTTTCCTTCTACACATAGAGTTATAAACCCCTGTTCTTGCTGCTATCAAGTCAATTCTGACTCATAGCAACCCTACAGGACAGAGTAGAATGGCCCAATAGGGTTTCCAAGGAGCAGCTGGTGGATTCGAACTGCTGATATTTTGGTTAGCAGCCTGAGCTCTTACATTTAGCCTGAGCTAAATACATTGTAATACTTCAACAAATGGTTTGCTATTATATTTTCTATTATCATCACCAAGAACCAAGATATGTTTGATGAGTAATTAGGTGACTCCTTGTTATATGCAGTTACTTTCAGAAAATTAAGTATTTTTGATAAATGGACTACCACTTTGAAGACACACGTTTCTCCAGTCTATCTCTTCCAATTCTTGAATCATACAAATTACATTAAATAAGCAAAATAAATCTTGCTTATTTTAATTAAATTTTAATTTTGTTAAGTAATACAAGTACATAGTTACAAAAAAAAAACTAAATATTTCATATAAAAAATAGTGGTTTCTTTCTCCAGCCTTCCTAATCCCCAAATCTGGCAGCCTTCAACTCTTATGGTTTTATTAGGTAATATGCATAAAAAAAATTTTTTTTTAATATGCATACACTATCGTTATTAACAGAATTCAGATAATATCCCTGGAATTTCTGTTCTTGTAGTTGAGGATTTATCTCTGTTAAATATAATCCACATATACTTCCCTGATTCTCATCTTCCCAGTATTTTATATCACAATTTTTTTAATCAAACCAAGTTAATTCTTATATATTTATGACTATGCAAATAGTGCCTCAGGCTGAACAAAGTAATTTTCTAGGATCTTGTCCTTGGTATCCATAAAAAAATTTCTTGTTTTTATTTTTTTTGGAGTTAATAATAGGGTTATTTCTTTCACTTACTATCTACCTATTCCTCTTCCATATGCTCCCAGCCTCCTCCTCTAAAAAAATACCTTCCTCATTGTCAGGGGTTGAATTTTATCCACCTATAGCACCAATAGCACTTAGCTGAGCCCTGAGTCCCGGTATTATGTGATTGCCCACCATTTTGTGTGATTTCCCTATGTGTTATAAATCCTATCACTATGATGAAATGAGATGGATTAGTGGCAGTTATAAGGATGAGATACAAGATTAGACAGTGTCTTAAGCCAATCTCTTTGAGATTTAAAAGAGAGAAGTGAGCAGAGAGTCAGGGGACCTCATACCACCAAGAA
This sequence comes from Elephas maximus indicus, assembly GCF_024166365.1. Taxonomy (NCBI): domain Eukaryota; kingdom Metazoa; phylum Chordata; class Mammalia; order Proboscidea; family Elephantidae; genus Elephas; species Elephas maximus. Next base: position 72,698,145 of record NC_064829.1, on the reverse strand, counting down.
AGCAGTGCTGAGAGGACAGCGTGTCCTTTGGACCTGAGGTTCCTACACTGAGATGCTCCTAGACCGAGGGAAGACTGATGACAAGGACCTTCCTCCAGAGCCGACAGAGAAAGAAAGCCTTCCCTTGGACCTGGGGCCCTGAATTTGGACTTCTAGTCCACTGGACTGTGAGAGAATAAGCTTCTCTTTGTTAAAGCCATCCACTTGTGGTATTTCTGTTATAGCCGCACAAAAAAAAAAAAAAAAAAATTTTTTTTTTTTTTTTAGATGACTAGGACACTCATGTTTCTGCTCTCGTACTACTTTCGTCTTTCAGGGAGTTAACACTAATTTCTTTTATTTGCGTAGTTTCTAATTTTTTTTTTCTTAAAATCTCCAACATATCTGTCAAATTTCTAGCAACACATTTTTTAGTAGTATTCATGAGGTAAACCTGTGTTCCTTCCTCGCAGCATATACTCCCCACTCTCCCTTCCACAGCCCACCATCCATCTGCTCCAAACCGGCCTCAGTTCAGTCAAGGCCTGGGGCAGCTATCCTTGTGAAGGTCCCAGTTGCCTTACTACCTTATTAAAACCTTTGTGGCCTGGACCCTCTGCCTTCTTTTCCCTCAATAGTAAAACTAGATATCAGAAGATTATGGAGCAAACTTTCAAAATTCTGAGGGAAAATTGTTTACAGCCTAAGAATCCAAACCTAGAATTTGATCAAGCAACTGTGTGGGAAGAGCAAGGACATTTTTAGAAAATCAAGAACTTAAGGACAATTACCCTCCATGCACTACGGAGGGATATGTTTCAACAAAGGACTGGCAGAGGTTGTTTACTTCATTTCTTTGATAATTCTTTCCCTTCTGCTTCTGCTATATCACTTTTCTCTAAATATATTAGATAAATAGTAAACAAAAAAGAAAACCGAATCCATTGATGTAGAGTCGATTCTGACTCATAGTGACCCTAAAGGACGAGTAGAACTGCCCAAAAGAGTTTCCAAGTAGCGCCTGGTGGATTTCAACTGCCAACCTTTTGGTGCCGTAGCACTTAACCACTATGCCACCAGGGTTTAAACAAATAGTAGGCCTATTATATAATTTAAGAATTAAAATAAATCTTATACTTTTCATGTCTGTATTATGCTATTTTTCTTTTTTTTCTGGCATTATATTATTTTTTAACACTTTCTGACTTTAATAATTAAATATTTTGTTGATTTTTTCTATTTTTATGATACTTAAAATTTCTAATAACTCTTCTTTTGTTCTCGGATTATTCCTTTACATAGTATTCTGATTTAATAGATTTGCCTACCTGAAGTTTATTAATCTAAAACCTGTTCCTATTGAGCCGATTCCGAATCATAGCGACCCTAAGATAGAGTGGAACTGCTCCGTAGGGTTTCCAAGGAGTTGTTGGTGAATTCGAACTGTAGACCTTCTGGTTAGCAGCTGAGCTCTTAACCACTGCGCCACCAGGGCTCCAAAGTTATTTATTATATATGTTAAAAGAGATTTTCATTTTCCCCTGCTCCATGAAATACCTTGTTTTCCCCACATGCCTTATTTGTGTGTTTTTTTTTTTTTTTTTGCTTTCCTCTTTTATTCTAGAAGCTTCCTCAAAGGACTGATTCATACTTAAGAACAAAGCTTCAAAAAAATTGACTTGAAACTATGTGTAGGGGCCAATCTTGTAGACTGTTCACTTTTACTGGTTACTTTTATCACTTAAAATATCATAAAAAATAAAAAAGAGAGAGATCTCAACAAGACAGTTAACAATTAAGGTAAAGACAATGTTCAAAAATGAAGACCACAATGTCAAATAAAAGGAAAAACAACAAAGAAAACACATGGAAAATACAAGGTTTATTTAATCCTTAAATCATCTAGGTGACCAGCAGTGTGCTATCAGTAAAAGGAATCCCTTTCTTTGATGAGTCAGAGAGTAATACTCCAACCTCCGATATGTGTGGGCATGTGTGTGCACACAGCATTTACCCCAGGATTTCGGTATGTTTGGGCATGGTGGATGAATGGATAGCTGGGAGTCCAGAATCCACTATGTGGACTTATTCTTCCTCTCTTCATTCTTGGAGTTCATCCCTGTCATCAACTGTGCCTGGTGGTCTCTGCAGCCATCTAAAGTGTGTCTTCTATTGTGCAGTTAGTTACTTCTCCATGATTTCTGCATGCAACGTGTGTTGAAATTTTTCAATCACTGTTGCCTTCAATCCCCATTTCTTAGTCCACTTTAAAGGTGTTTTGGTCAAGAGAAGAGATACATGCATATGGTCAAGGCACCCTGTGTAAGTGGACGTCTTCCCCTTTGATGTTAAGTTCATTGTCGTGTCTCCATGGCCTAGCATAGTGTGTGGTTTAGAAAGGCAGCCAGAAAAGATGACTTGGAATTAACAGAACTCATGGTGGTATTAATAAAATTAATAAGTCGTTTAATTTTTGAAAAAATCATCATCTCCCATTGCTATGAATATTTTAACTATGCCATCTTCCTATTTTTATGGTTCGATAATTTACTGCCCTTTTGCAATTATGGTGCAAAAGAATAATTTTTTCATTAAGAACTATGACAACGAATCTATTTTGGAGGAAATTCACTAGTTCACTGCATTATCTTCCACTATCCCATACAGCCTTAAGAGTGGGAAATAGTTTCATCTTATGATATTAAATTAAACTGAAGATCAACTTTACCTTGAACTACATGTCACAATGAATTTTTAAGGGAGAAAATCTAAAATAAACCTCAAATAGAGTTATCAATATAGGGCAAAAATGCTCCTCAGTTACGTGTAGAAAAACAAAGGACTACAATTATTTCATAACATTACATTATTTTTGAATGGGAAATACTTCTTCAAACCTCTACTTCGAGGGTAAGAAAAACAATGAAGTTCAATTACATTTTATGTAATATATATTATGTTGTTGTTGTTAGATGCTAACAAGTCTGTTCTGACTTACAGCCACCACAGAATGAAACACTGCCTGGTCCTGCACCATCCTCACAATTGTAGCAGCTACTATATCAATCCATCTTGTCCAGTATCTTCCCTGTTTCAGTAACCCTCTACTTTACCAAGCATGATGTCCTTCTCCAGGGACTCGTCCCTCCTGATAACATGTCCCAAGTACTTGAGGTGAAGTCTTGCCATCTTCACCTGTAAGCATCCTGGATGTGCTTCTTCCAAGACAGATTTGTTCGTTCTTCTGGAAGTCCACGATATACTCAGTATTCTTTGCCAACACCATAATTCAAAGGCATCAATCCTTCTTCAATCTTCCTTATCCATTGTCCAGCTTTCACATGCATCTGAGGTGATTGAAAGTACCATGGCTGGGGTCAGGCACGCCTTAGTCCTCAAAGTGACAACTTTGTTTTTTAACACTTTAAAGAGGTCTTTTGCAGCAGATTTGCCCAGTACAATATGTCTTTTGATTTCTTGCCTGCTGCTGCCTTGGGCATTGATTGTGGATCCAAGTAAAATGAAGTCCTTGACAACTTCAATCTTCTTTCCATTTATCATGATGTTGCTTATTGGTCAGGTTGTGAGGATCTTTCTTTATGTTAATATGTAATCCATACTGAAGGCTGTAGTCTTTGATTTTCATCAGTAAATGCTTCAAGTCCTCTTCACTTCCAGCAAGGAAGGTTGTGTCATGTGCATATCTCAGGTTGTTAATGAGTCTTTCTCCAATACTGATGCAATGTTCTTCTTCATATAGTCCAGCTTCTTGGATTATTTGCTCAGCAAACAGATTGAATAAGTATGGCGAAAAGATACAACCCTGTTGCACACCTTTCCTGATTTTATACCACTCAGTATCCCCTTATTCTTCTTGAATGACTGCCTCTTGGTCTATGTACAGGTTCTGCATGAGCACAATCAAGCATTCTGGAATTCCCATTCTTGACAATGCTATCCATAATTTGTTATGATCCACACAGTGGAATTCCTTTGCATAGTCAGTAAAACACAGGTAATCATATTTCTTGGAGCCCTGGTGGCACAGTGGTTAAGAACTCATCTGCTAATTGAAAGGTCAGCAGTTCAAACTCACCAGCAGCTCCCTGGGTGAAAGATGTGGCACTCTGCTTCCATAAAGATTTACAGTCTTGGAAATCCTATAGGGCAGTTCTGCTCTGTCCAATAGTGTCGCTATGAGTAGGAATCGATTCGATGGCAGTGGGGCTTGGTTTTTGTTTAAGCATTTTTATGGCATTCTCTGCTTTCAGCCAAGATCCATCTGACATCAGCAATAATATCCCTTGTTCCACACCCACTTCCAAATCCAGCTTGAATTTCTGACAGTTCCCTGTAGATGTACTGCTGCAAACATTTTTGAGTTATCTTCAGCAAAATTTTACTTGTATGTGATATTAATAATATTGTTCAATAATTTCCACAATCTGTTGGATCACCTTTCTTGGGAATAGTCACAAATATGCATCTCTTCCTGTTGGTTGGTTAGGTAGCTGTCTTCCAAATTTCTTGGCATCACACATACTGGTCTGTCAGTTTATCATATTGTGGTGGCTTTCATGTTGCTGTAATGTGAAGATTAACATAGAGATAATATTTCAATTCCTGGGTCAGTATTTTTTGAACTGGACAATGAGTAAGGAAGACTGAAGAAGAATTGACGCCTTTGAATTGTGGTGTTGGTGAAGAGTATTGAATATACCATGGACTGCCAAAAGAACAAACAAATTTGTCTTGGAAAAAGTACAACCAGAATGCTCCTTAGAAGCAAGGATGGCAAGACTGCATCTTACATCCTTTGGACATGTTGTCAGGAGGGATCAGTCCCTGGAGAAGGACGTCATGCTTGGTAAAGGACAGGGTCAGTGGAAAAGAAGAAGACCCTCAATGAGGTGGATTGACACAGTGGCTACAAAGATGGGCTCGAGCATAACAACGATTGTAAGGATGGCGCAGGACCAGGCAGTGTTTCATTCTGTGGTACGTAGGGCCATTATGAGTCAGAACTGACTCAAAGGCACCTAACAACAACAACATTTTTTTAATAATATCATTAATCTGAAGCGTTTTTATATATCTTGTATCATAGTTTTACTAAAATGTTGTCTTCACAGCTCTCCCCTTCTCCTAACACTATGAGGAGTAAATTATTTGGCTTTGTGTAAAATTTTCCTTCTCGGTACACCTTCACATGATCCAAAATCACAGTAGTCCTTTTGGAAAAGTACAGATTTTAGTTGCATGTTGTTGTTAGGACAGCATTCTTAGAACCGTTAAAAATATTGATGGCCCGATATTTGTTTTTGATGTCATATAATTCCATTGAGATATGAGTTTACCCTCTCAATTCTCAATCTTCATTTTTCTCTCAGGTGGGAAAGGTAAGTGGTAGACATTATGAGAATACATGTATATTTTTGCTTTTCCATGTCTTACAAAGACCTGGTCAACAAATTATTGGAAATTTATGATTTCATATTTTAAATAACAGCATTGTCTGGCCAACTCAAGGTCGAAAAGTATTTCCAGTTGTTATTTTATGTCTGTACTAGTATCTTGCTCCCAGGCAAGATTGGCAAAGTCAATAAAGACATGTAGATTAGGCTTTTCAAAAAAAAGATTCAGCATGCTTTCTACCAAGCTATTGTATTGATATTGTAGTTTCACTAATCAGCTTGAAACACCTCTCAAAGGCAAGGAAAACAAGATATTTTGCAAGTTAAATTCACCACCTAATCTTAAAAAAAAAAAAGTTGCTGTCAAGTCGATTCGGACACATAGTGACCCTATAGGATAGAGTAGGACTGGCCCATAGTTTCCAAGAAGCGCCTGGTGAATTCGAACTGCCAACCTTTTGGTTAGCAGCTGTAGCTCTTAACCATTACACCACTAGGGTTTCCTCACATAATCTTAGATGATAGCAGTTCATCTCTGCCCTTCCATTTGTACAGCGTAATAAGCAGATGAGCTATATGGCTTACTTCAATGAGTTCTGAAGAGTTATATTCAAAATATTTGAAGATTGTTATATCTATTATTATATAAAATAATTTTATGATCTAAGAGTAACTGGGAAATTTTTAATGCAAAAAGGAAGCAATAATTTTGCAAATTTATCTGAGGATTCATTAACTGAAATTTGTGATCATTTGGATAAGAATATTTAACTGATTAAACATATTACATATGCAAATAATATTGCAGAGTACACCTCCAAGGTGACAGGAAAGGTATTTTTTGTTTTTGTTTGTTTTGCTGATTAGTAATTGTATCAGGCTTGGAAAATATAGAAGAGCATGCAGGCAAAAATAAAATTACCTGTAACCCCACTATTCCATAACAGGCACTTTTACTAACTCAGTGTATTTCAAACTTCTCCCTCTTTATAACTCTCTTCATATTACCAAAGACAACTGTAGAAATATGAAAACTTGATGTTACATATTTGAGAGCCTATTTTACACATTTATTTGTGCTCTGTTAGCCTCCTTTAAGGAACAGAGTAAATGTTTTCCCAAGATATTAAATATTCTTTTACAACATGTTTTCCTGTATTTTGTCACTTAGATATGCTGCGATTTACTTCATCCATCTTTGGGGGTGTTTTAAAACCATTGTTTTACTTATGGCAGATAGCATTCTCATTACAAATAATTTTTATCTATTCATGAGATAGTCGCCCAAAGGATCTCAAAATAGTAAGTTTGTTTTTGTATGTGTGTGTGCATTGTTTTTATATTTGAAGATTATACAAACAGTAGTAAAAAATTAAAATTAGTTAAGCTTTCTAGATTAAATACTTTCTTGAATAAGTCATTTGGATACAGCTTCTCTAAATCACTGATGTTCCATTGCTCTTCAGACAAAAAATCATTTGAGTGAATTTTTAATTTTATGAAAACTACACCAAGGAGGACGTCTGGAAATGGCAATTTTCATTCCATTTCCTGTGCTCTTGACTCCTTATCTGAATACTGGCAATAATAATTTTTTTTTTTTTCAATCCAGTAGAAAAGAAACATGGAGGTAAAAAGAGACTGTTTTCATGGACCTAGAGACCATTTTCTATTCATATTTCCAATCCTGTATGTAGAAGATTCCATTTTTGTAGAATCTTCAACAGGCATATTTTTTGGCAACAGTTCTCCACAAATGATTTGTTTCCTCATGGAGAAGTTTTACTTGGTATAGTAGAAGGCTACAAGGAACAGGACCTTCTTTAGGGTACACAGTACACAGGAACTGTTTGGAAGGGCAGGGTGTCTTTCATTAGGCTTGATGGAGTAGAAATTGCTTTTCATTTGAGGAATAGAGCTTTCTGAGGGAGCTCTGTTCTTCTTTCTGCTAAATAAAACAGCTTGAATGTCTGATGTGTACATTAGAGTACATTTTTCTTCTGTTGACACTGAGATTCATGGGAATACTTGCCATTAACACAAATGGGAGCGAAACACATCAATCGCTTCTCGTGAAGACTCAAATGCTCCTCTTCCTTTGAACCCAATATATTACTGGTAATTACATTTTGTGTCAATAATAATTACTCTTATTCAGTTTAACACTGCTGCTTAGAAACAAGCATCTTATTGCACCACAAGTTCATAAAAAAAAAAGTGAAGAACATGGAGATATTTTATTTCAGAGTTTTGTGAAGTTTAACCTAATGCCAGGAAGATTTATTAAAATCTTGTTTTGTTAATATTACTTTTTTCTATTGCCAGAAGATACCAAACAGAATAAAATATTTAGCACATTTATATAAAATGGCTTATTTAAAAGATTTATATTTTTATGCAGCTATGATTTTCTTCTAATATGTACTAAACAGGATTTGAAGAAAATAGAAAGGTATTTTAAAATACAGCAATCTCAAATACTGACTTTTAAAAGAAGACCAATCCAAGCTTTTGCCTGTTGTTTCTATTTTTTAATAATAATCATCTGGTTTCTCTAACATTGAGTGGAAGTTTATCATTTTTCAAAAAATAATAAATTATTAAATAATTTTCAGTATGATATATACCTATATACCTGTCTATAGCTATATCTATTTATATATAATTTTCAGCATATCTCCTTTTTATGAGTCATATTAATGAGAAATATAATTTATTTTGCCATATTTCGTGAATCTAAGGTGCCACTGGGTTTTGGTTTTAAGGTTCCACATTAATCCTAGGAGACAGTATATTCTGTAGCATTAAGGAAATAATTGTTATCTGTTAAACTGTTACAAAATGCTATCTTATCATGTATATTGTATTTAAACTCTTGAAACTGTCTTTTAGACTTAGATTTTATCATATATCATACTAATATATTACATGAAAATTAAAATGAAATCATTTTATCAAATTTTTTTCCTAAAATACTCCTGGTTCTAAATCAAACTCCTCAGGTTCTCTTGACACACAGTCATGAAGGTTTGTTTTTTACCTTAAAATATCATATTTTTTACTGTCCAGAACATTGGTGATGCAGCATTTCGTAACATGTTCCACTATCATCTTCTATATGTTCTCCCAGGCCACTGAGAAACATTTTGCAAGTCTTGATGTTGACGCTTTTTCCTCTTATGAGAAGATTCAAAGGGAAGGGAGCCAGACAACTTCTGGGGCTCACATAATTCCCTCACTCACTTTAAAATCATTTGTTAATTCAGATAACAAGGAGATGCCCTTATCTATTTATTCTGCTAAGAACAGCTAAACCTACCCATCTTAAGCCATGTGAACTATGCCATCTGAACAACAGAAATAAGAAAATGCCATTAAATCTAAGATTCATTTTAATCGAGAAATGTTAGAAAATAAAAAGTGTGAGTTTTAGAATCAATGATATGTAGAACTTTTAATGAACAGCTCAGAACTTCAGTACTTATTTCTTAGTTTTTCCAAAAGTATCAGCTTCTAGAGTCAAAAATGAACGATTCTCTGATGTTTCCCCCAGAAGATACTGGCAATTGTTGTGTACCGCCTAATATTTGTCTTCATGGCTAAAGAAAGTTGTATTATGAACACTGGCATCTACCCTCATATATAAAAGGAAATGGTAACTGAGACAAATTTCTGTTTACCTTGAGTCAAATTAAAAGGTTCCCCCTCCCCGCCCCATTAACGTCTCAGAGAAGAGAAGAAATTCTCAAAGTTTCTTTCTGAATGTCTGTATTAATAAATATAATTTATAGGAACTATATCTTACCAATTTTTGTCTCTACCTTCCTTTGCGGTTTCTGATGCATATTCATGGAAATGTTTCATAAACAGGAGGTTCCAATTCATGGAAGGCTGCAAGTGAGGAAAGATGTTTTTACTCAATTAGCGCTATAGGTGATATTATATATTATAGCCCACAGAATATCTAAATATCCCCTTTATTTCACAATAGTAGTAACAGTAGTAATTTCATCTCCTAATCATGTAGTTTCATTAGATACCTGAATCAAATGAAGTCTGTGAGAATCTATAATCTTATAGAACAATATTTCACCTTCTCCAGACTCCCATTTTGAACATATGGCCCTAAACACATTGCTAGATGTAAGTGGTGGTAAGACTAGGCCATTTGGAAGCACTGAGGTTGAACACAAAATAACGTGACACTTCAAAACTATGGGAACATTACTACAAATATTAAAGTGATTATAATAATAAGAGGATATTATGCCTATAAACTTGAATTTTAGATGATGTGAGAAAATTACCAGAAAAATATAAATTAAAAAAAAAAATTGAAACCCAGTGTCTATTTGAGACATTTAATCTGTAATTAAACCTTTCCCATGAAGAAATCTCTAGCTCTAGGTTACTTTATCAGCAAGTTTGTCCAAATATCTAAGGAAGAAATTACACTAATTTTACATAAACTGTTCAGAAAATTAAAAAAGGAAAAATTCCCATGACTTCCCTTTCCGTGGCCCGCTCCCGGTCATGCTCCTTCTCTGACTCTGCAGGCCAGGTAAGATTCCTCTGCCACTCTCCCTGGGCACCTGGACTTCCCCTTTCATGGGAAGCATCACACTTTGGAAGGTTTGAATGTTGGTCTTCCCCACGAGGCCATGAAGGCAGAGCTGTGCCAGCCTCATTTGGACCTCTGTCTCCAGGCCTGACTCATAAAGGCACCAAGAAGTATTTGTTACATAAATCAAAGCTTCAAGGGAAGAGTAGGAACAAGCAGGGAGGGAGAGGTTTTAATGAGAGAAAGACACCAAGAAAAACAAGGGAGAGCAGAGGTGGGTGACCTGGAGATGCTAAAGAGCAGGAGAGAGCTTGGCTTTTTTGGGGGAAAAGATACTTGAAAAGGGGAAGGGAAGAATAATGGAAAAATAGAGAAATGAATCTTACTGACTTTTCAATTCTGCCCAGGGTTATCTCTGATTGATTGACCATCGAAATTGCCAAAACAATAACACCCAGTGACATTAAATTGCCTATTGGCTGAATTTCCCCCACCATGTAGACTAGATTAATTTCCTGATGGAGCTGACCAGTTGTCTTGGTGTTAAAATTCATTGCTCCCTTTTCAATAGTTACAATGATGGAAGGCTGAGGAGATTGTAGAGATCCTTGTCCTGCCCATGATATTACTGTATAATATAATAGAAGAGCACTGTGGTGGCTTATCAGCTCCATGCAAACAAAACATCTTATAAGCAGGATTGAATAGAAAGACCATTCTTCACTATTGCTGCAGTAATTAACTGTAGTTAGACAAGACAGACCTCCAGCGGACTCTGCTGATGCCACGCCTATCTTCTCTTCACAAATCCCTCTCAAGATTTCTGAATTTTCATCTCATACATCCATTTTCAAGCTTGAGGAAATACAAGACACCCAAGTTTTCAATTCACATATCAGAGACAATTGCTACCTCTTCTCCGTAGTTTTTTTACCTTGGAATTTAATGGTTCAATCTTCAGCATTTCGAGTCTGAATACAGAGAACAGGAAACTGTTCTTAGAGCTATAACAATATTCATAATCCAAATATGTAAGTTAGATGAAAGTTTAGATTACTTTACACCAATACCAATGCCGGGAATTTTTTGACTAATTTTTTTTTTTTAATAACACGTGCACTAGGCTAACACTATTGAACTAAATAGTGCACAGAAGAATTTAAAATGATAAAACAACAGCCTCTGTCCCACTCTTTCCCATTTACCCCTTCCAGAGGCCATCACTTCTAGCCACTTCTGTGTTTAGTTACCACCTATACTAGTTACCACTTACACCTCTCTGTTAGGTTATCAGTTGGAAACGTCCCTGTCATGGAAGGTAATGGTATACTTACCCTACCCACTACTATTCCCCGTCTTTATACTTATTTCATGCTTAATATAACTACTTCATCTCATATTTTCAAACAAGCTACTTAATGCCCTGATTTCTTTTTTTCCACTTTTTATTTTGAAACAATTTGGAAGTTATGGAAGAGTTGAAAGGATACTACAAAAAAATCTCCCTATACCCCTCGCCTCAATTCACCAATGATTAACATTTTGACACATATGCTTTCTGTCACTCTCGCTTTCATGCGTTCTCTTTCATATACACACAGATGCGCACACACGCACACACGCATACATATACATATGCACACACACGTACATATACATAATACATATTTTTGCTGAACTTATTAAAAGTAAGTTGCAGACAACAAGCCCCTTTACCCCTAAATAATTCAGTGTATTTTTGCTTAAAAAAAAAAAAAAAAAAGAATATCATTGTTGTAAAATGCTCAAATTCAGGAAATGTAACATTGATAATATAATACTATTGTCTAATAACCCAGTGTCATTGAGTCAATTCTGACTCATATGATAGAAAGTCTATATTTAAATTCCGGCAATTTTTCCAATAATGCCCCCCATGGCATCCTCTCTCCCCATCTGTTCCAAGATCCAATTTTCCTATCGTCTGTACAAGTCCCTCAGCCTTTCATTGACATTTTTTTCATGAGTACAGGCCAGTTGTCCTTTAGAATGTTTCTCACATTGAGTCTGGCTGATGCATCCTGATGATTTCAGGTCATGGCTGCTTTGTGGGAATACGATATAAGCGACATCTTCTTAGTGAAGCATATCAGAAGGTGCGTGGCACTTCTTTGTCTCAGTATTGATTACGTTAAGGTGGTGTCCAAAAAGTGTCTTCCATTTTCAAGTATTAAGTAACATGTGGGGAGATACTGTGAAATTATGTAAATATCCTGTTCCTTATCAATTTTTGTCAATAATTTTAGCATTCATTGATGATCCTTGTCTGAAAGACTCATTTCCTAATGGTTGCAAATGATGCCTATCTAAATCTACCATACCTTCCACCTCTATGACTTGATATCCTGCTTTAAGAGCTGTCCTTTCTCCCCCACCTATTTATTGACTTGTTTAATTATTTGCTTAATTTTATATTTTATCAGTCTGAAGTTATGGAATTCCATTTTTATTGCATGAGGTATAATGCGTTCCTGTTTGTTACTCATTTTATGCTCATTTATTTCGTGTATTTGGTCAGTTGGAAACATTTCATGCTGGTTCCTGTGTCCTTTGAAATGCTTTCATCTTTTTTTTTTTTTTTTTTGAGCATTTTCTTAGTTTCTGGCACATCTTGTTTTGCCCCTTCCTGTCCCTGGTATCAGCCATATCACCAAGGAGGTCTGGTTCTCTTTGAGGACAAATAGTATTTAGAGACTAAGCTGGGTGTACTCATTGCAACTAATGTTTCATTGTTTCTAGGTCCTTTCAGCATACATACCTGGAGAAATGCCAACAATTAAATCAAAATCACAAGTACCCCAAAACCGCAGGGTTTTCCTTGCCCTTTGTCATTCTATATTTTTAGCTTTCTCCTCCCACAATGAGATATTGAATCCTACAATGTCCAGTAAATAGTTTCAGAACTACCATTCCAATACCACCAGCAAGTTCAAGCATGCAAGTGTACACACATACACACTATACTAAGCCCAAGAGTTATTTATGATCCTTTTTCCCTTTTGACAGAGGCTTTTAAAAAAAAAAAAAAAAAAAATTTTTTTTTTTTTTTTAGAGTCAAGAAAGGACCCTGGGTGGTGCAGTTTGTACTCAACACTTAAATGATGTGGATTGAACCCACCTAGTGGCATCATGAAAGAAAGGACTGGTGATCCACTTACATAAAGATTAAAGCCAAGAAAACCCTATAATAGATAGGGTTATCATGAGTCAGAATCAACTAGAGGGCAATGGGTTTGATTTTGTTTTGTTTTGTTTTTTCAGGTTCAAAATATTGTGTTCAAAAAATACTTGTATTAATCATTCCTCCATCCTTGTTGTGGTTGTGTTTCGTTCAAATACAATTAGGGTCATTTTTTTTTTCCATTTGTATTCTAACGTAGAATTTTCCCCTAACTTACACCGATTTTTTGTATCGATACATAAAATATTACCATGGTTCCGTAAGACATTCTCAGAAGAGTATGACACCGCCCCCGCATCCCTTCCTCTCCTTTACCATCCTTCTTCTATAGATTAACGAGTTTCCTTCATTTCTGCTTTGTACTTAATAGGTTTTTTTTTTTTAAACTAAAAAACTAGCTAATGTGTGTATTTCACAGTTTCTCCTTTCTTACATTGTTGTTGCTGTTAGGTGTCATCTAGTGAGTTCAGACTCAGCAACCCTATGTACAACACAGTGAAACACTGCCTGATCCTGGGTTATCCTCACAATCATTGCTATGTTTGAGCTCATTGTTGCATTCGCTGTGTTAGTCTATCTTGTTGAATGTCTTCCTCTTTTTTGTTGACCCTGTACTTTACCAAGCATGTTGTCCTTCTCCAGGGACTGGTTCTTCTGATAACATGTCTAAAGTATGTGAGATAAAGTCTAAGGAGCATTGTGGCTGTACTTCTTCCGAGATAGATTTATTCCTTCTTCTGGCAATCAATATACATTCAATATTCTTCTCCAACACCATAATTCAAATGTGCCAACTCTTCTGCAGTCTTCCTGATTCATTGCCCAGTTTTTGTATGCGTATAAGCTGATTGAAAATACAGTGGCTTGGGTCAGGAGCACCTCAAGGTGACATTTTTGCTTTTTAACGCTTTAAAGAGATCTTTTGCAATAGATTTTCCCAATGCAATACTTCATTTTATTTCTTGTTTGCTGCTTCCATGGGCATTGATTTTGAATCCAAGTAAAATGAAATCCTTGAAAACGTCAATCTTTTCTCCATTTATCATGATGTTGCTTATTGGTCCAGTTGTGAGGATTTTTATTTTCTTTATGTTCCATACTAAAGGCTGTAGTCTTTGATCCTCATCAGTAAGTGCTTCAAGTCCTCTTCACTTTCAGCAAGCAAGGTTGTATTGTCTGCATATCACTGATGGTTAATGAGTCTTCCTCCAGTACCGATGCAGCATTCTTCTTCATATAGCCCAGTTTCTCAGATTATTTGCTCAGCATACAGACTGAATAAGTATGGGGAAAGAATATGATGCACACCTTTCCTAATTTTCAACCACCTGGTATCCCCCTTGTTCTGTTTGAAAGACTGCCTCTTGGTGTATGCACAGGTTCTGCAGGAGCACAATTAAGCATTCTGGAATTCCCATTCTTTGCAATGTTATCCATAAGTTGTTATGATCCATACAGCTGAATGCCTTTGCATAGTCGATAAAACACAGGTAAACATCTTTCCAGTGTTGTCTGTTTTCAGCCGAGATCTATCCAACATCAGCAATGATATCCCTTATTTCAAGTCCTCTTCTGAATCTGGCTTGACTTTCTGGCAGTTCCCTGTAGATGTACTGCTGCAACCATTTTTGAATTATTTTAAGCATAATTTTACTTGCAAGTGGTATTGATATTATTCAATAATTTCCTCATTCCATTGGAACACCTATTTTTTGCAATGGGCATGAATATGGATCTCGTCCAGTTGGCCAGGTAGCTGTCTTCAGACTGTCTTGGCATAGACTAATGAGCACTTTCAGTACTGCATCCATTTGTTGAAACATCTCAATTGGTATTCCGTCAATTCCTGGAGCCTTGTTTTTCACCAACGCCTTCAGTGCAGCTTGGACTTCTTCCTTCACTACTCTTGGTTCTTGATCATAAGCTATCTCCTGAAACAGCTGAATGTCAACCAATTCTTTTTGGCACAGTAGCCCTGTATTCCTTCCATCTTCTTTTGACGCTTCCAGTGTCATTCATTTTTTTGCCCATAGAGCCCTTCAACATTACAACTCGAGGCTTGGATTTTTTCTTCAGTTCTTTCAGCTTGAGAAATGCCGAGCATGTTCTTGCCTTTTAGTTTGCTAACTTCAGTTCTTTACACATTTCATTATTATACTTTGTCTTCCTGAGCTGCCTTTTGAAATCTTTGTTCAGGTCTTTTACTTCATCATTTCTTCCTTTCACTTTAGCTAATTTACATTCAAGAACAAGTTTCAGAGTCTCTTCTGACATCCATTTTGGTCTTTTTTGTTGTTTTTTGGTCTTTTTAATGACACTTTGCTTACTTCATGTATGGTGATGTCTTTGATGTCAGCCTACAACTCATCTGGTCTTCAGTCATTAGTGTTCAATGTGTCAAATATATTCTTGAGATGGTCTCTAAATTTAGGTAGAATATACTCAAGTTTGTTCTTTGGCTCTCGTAGACTTGTTTTAATTTTCACCAGTTTCAACTTGAACTTAAAAAAAAAAAAAATTTTCTTGCGTATGGGTAATTGATGGTCTGTTCTGCAGTTGGCCCCTCACCTTGTTCTGACTGTCACTGAGCTTCTCCATCAGCCCTTGCCACAAATGCAGCCTCTGATTCCTGTGAATTTCATCCAGTGAACTCCACATGTATACTCGCCATTTGTGTTGTTGAATAAAGGCATTTCCAATGAATAAGTCTTTGGTCTTGCAAAATTTTATCATGGTATCTTCTGCATCATTTCTATCAACAAGACCATATTTTCCAACTATTGATCCTTCTTCTTTTTAACCTTTTATATTCCAATCACCAGTAATTATCAATGCATCTTGATTGCATGATCAATTTCAGACTCCAGAAGTTTGTAAAAATCTTCAAGTTCTTCATCTTTGATATTAGTGTTTGGTGCACAAATTTGAGTAATAGTCCTATTAACCAGTCTTCCTTCTTGGAATATGGATATTATCCTATCTTTCTTACATAAAAGGTGGCATATTATATTTTTTATTTTATTAATGATCAAAAGTTGAGCTAATTTCTCATGAACACACTTTTTCTTAAGATAAATATCAATCACACAGAAACATTACACAATTACAAAAGTTATATTAGCCTATGGGTTGATTCATTTATACATTTTACCAAAACATTGATTGCATGTTCTTTTATTTTAGCTTAATTGTATAACCCAGGTTGTCTGTTAATGTAAAGCAAATCAAATATTTGGGTCTAGTTAGTACAGAATGGAGCTTAAAAGAGAAAATCAGAGTTAATATGCCCATCCTAAATTATCATTTGATTAAGAAAAAGACTTCAGCAAATCATGGAAATCTTAAGACTCCTGGAATATTAACATTCAACTGCCCAAATGAAATTAGTACCATTGAAAATATGTACAAGTTAGGTTAAAAAATTTAGACTTCAGCTAGGCATTTCAAGGAGTAAAGGCAGAGGGAAAAAATACAACATTTGTAGGCTTGCATTGAGTGTAACAACTCTTATAAATGTAGCTTGAAAAAAAACAACCAAAAAAACCCCACTGCCGTCCAGCTTAGAATAAGGCAAATGATTATTTCCAGGTGAGCTATCCAAGGCAATATTGTTAAAGAAAATTACTGGACCTTTCTGCCAGTCTATGATTAGCTAAAATAATGTTTATTAGTGTTTTAAAATGAAAACTATAATTTACCAATAGCTCTTTTGAAAACTGCTTTGCACACAAGAGTTTTTAACAGACTCCTATGTATGGAATTTGCCAGGTTACACTAGGAGGAAGTCGAGTTGCGTGGATTTTTCTTATCAAAGACTCTGCAAAGTCTTCAGTTGATTTATCATTCAAAAGGAAAGAGCTCAGAATAAGTTCAGAAACAGAACTTGCTTTGCTCAAGATATAAAAGTAGTTGAAGTTTGTGCTTGTATTTTTCCCACCTTTACCCTTCCCCTACCCGACCCAAGACCCATTAGCTACCCTGTGACTCCAGTCAAAAACTAGGCACAAACACACTCCAATGGATCTGCTGTCACATACCAGTGTCTGATTCCCTTCATTACTACATTTTTTCTCCTTAATTGTTGTTTTTTGATAGCTTGTGTTTTCGATATTGAAATGCATGCTTACTAATTGAGCATGTTCAAATTTTTGATTGGTAATATGAATTTTGAGAAATATGACCTGGCAATACAGCCAAGAATCAGGCAACTGGCACTGTGATGTCACTGGTCTGTGGTATGACAATATGTCAATGAAGACTATATAAATAATTTATTGCAGGTGCCTTTCCATTAAGTTACATGGGGAACCTCTGGTTTTCCAAATATAACACGGAAAAATTAAAATAAACCTATCAGGGCTCCCTGCCTATGACATACGAAAGCAGTAATTATCCTGGCAAGCCTTATCTCACAGAAATAAAGGAAATAAAATGCAAAAAAAAAAAAAAAAAGGCAAAACTTCACAGAACTAACATACCCAGAAACATCACCTACACAACACTGAGGCTTTAACTTGGGTCTGCTGGGCTTCATGCATTTCAAAAGGGACCCATCTTGATGCTAAATGCATTAGTGCCAGAATAACACCTTACCTCTGAGATCCAGAGACATAAAAAGTGACTGTTATACCATAACCTAACGGTGACAAAAGAGTTATAGACAAAATACTTCCATCTCTGCAGTTCAGAAAGCAGATTTGCTCACTTTATACTGAAGCTGTACTGAAAGAATATACCATAGGAAAAATAGATCTCCTCCCCCAGTGCCTTAGTGGTAAGGTATACGATTAACTGTATAATTGCACGTGGGCAAGACGCCAGAAATTCAGGCTGGTTTCAGAAGAGGGTGTGGAACCAGGGATATCATTGCTGATGTCAGATGGATCCTGGCTGAAAGCAGAGAATACCAGAAGGACGTTTACCTGTGTTTTATCGACTATGCGAAGGCATTTGACTGTGTGGATCATAACAAATTATGGATAACATTGCAAAGAATGGGAATTCCAGAACACTTAATTGTGCTCATGAGGAACCTTTATACAGACCAAGAGGTAGTTGTTTGGACAGAACAAGGGGATACTGATTGGTTTAAAGTCAGGAAAGGTGTGCGTCAGGGTTGTATTCTTTCACCATACCGATTCAATCTGTATGCTGAGCAAATAATCTGAGAAGCTGGACTGTATGAAGAAGAACGGGGCATCAGGGTTGGACGAAGACTCATTAACAGGTGACACAACCTTGCTTGCTGAAAGTGAAGAGGACTTGAAGCACTTACTGATGAAGGTCAAAGACCACAGCCTTCAGTGTGGATTGCACCTCAACATAAAGAAAACAAAAATCCTCACAATTGGACCAATGAGACAAGACTGAAGTTGTCAAGGGTTTCGTTTTACTTGGATCCACTATCAACAGCCATGGAAGCAACAGTCAAGAAATCACAAGATGCATTGCATTGGGTAAATCTGGTGCAAACGACCTCTGTAAAGTGTTGAAGAGCAAAGATGTCACCTTGAAGACTAAGGTGCACCTGACCCAAGCCATGGTATTTTCATTCACATCATATGCATGTGAAAGCTGGGCAATGAATAAGGAAGACTGAAGAAGAATTGACACCTTTGAATTGTGGTGTTGGTGAAGACTATTGAATATACCATGGACTGCCAAAAGAACAAACGAATCTGTCTTAGAAGAAGTATAACCAGAATGCTCCTTGGAGGCAAGGATGGCGAGACTGCGTCTTACATACTTTGGACATGTTGTCAGGAGGGATCAGTCCCTGGAAAAGGACATTATGCTTGGCAGAGTACAGGGTCAGGGGAAAAGAGGAAGACCCTCCACAAGGTGGATTGACACAATGGCTGCAACAATGAGTTTAAGCGTAACAACAATTTTAACGATGGCTCAGGACTAGGTAGTGTTTCGCTCTGTCGTGCATAGGGTTACTATGAGTCAGAACTGACTTGACGGCACCTAACAATAACAACAAGATCTAATCTTAGACCCCAGGAGGGTAGGGAATTTTCTTCCTTTGACACCATCAAGGCTGGGGGTAACGACCACAAGAACATCACACACCCTGAGCCCAGCCTGCATAATGTCTCAAGGGGCCCTTCCTTCTCCTCCCATTCCCCTTTTCCTATCCACCCTAGCACATAAACCTCTCTGGTCTATATAAACCCTGGGTCCCTTTGTCCTTTTGTTTCCTAGCCTAAGATGTATCAAGGGGCAAACATGGAGGTAACTAAACATCCAACCTTTGGACTGCAGCCTTATGTGGGAACCTGGCTTATGATAAACCCTACTCTGTTTGTCGTTGTCCTGATTACTATGTAAGTAATAAAGGCCTGTAACCATACCAGTGACTAGTGTAATTATTTGTTCTCATCCAAAGAGCCCTGCACTGTCTGATTTATTTCCTTGGCACATTGCAAACTCCTATTCAGTTTTAACTTTTCTATGGCCAATTTCTTTTTACTTATTCAGCTTACGTTAAAATATGTATGTATTTTCTAAAATAAACTTAACAAATAGGGAAATAAAATAACTTTATTGAATACCTGATTTATGGAGGCATTTCCACCTGTAGCAAAGAATCTATTTGAAGCAGTATTAGCTTGGTAATTAAGAAGGCTCTTAGGAGCAGGCTGCTTGGGTTTGAGTCTAGTCTAGCTCCATTATCTATGAGCTGGGTAACCACTAAAAATGCATTTATGCTACTGGAGCTTCAGGTGACTCATTTGTAATTGGGGATAACAATCTAAAACATCTTAGGGTTGATGTGAGGACTCAAAGAGTTAATACTCATAAAGTGCTTAGAACAATGCCTGGCATGTAATATAATGAATGCTCAAAAACGTACCACCTCTGTATAGCATGTATCTTAGGAGGGGTTCTCTAGAGAAGCAAAACCAGTGCAGTATCTATCTATCTACCTATCTATCTATCTATCTATCTATCTATCTATCTATCTATCTATCTATCTGTCTGTCTGTCTGTCTGTCTATCATCTATCTATCTAATCTTTCTATCTATCTATCTATCATCTATCTATCATCTATCTATCTATCATCTATCTATCAACTATCTATCTGTCTGTCCATCTCTCTCCCTCTCTGTCTCCCTCTCTGTCTCCCTCTCTGTCTCCCTCTCTATCTATCTATCATCTATCTATCTATCTATCTATCTATCTATCTATCTACCTATCATCTATCTATCTATCATCTATCTATCTATCATCTATAGCGAGAGAGAGAGAAAGAGAAAGATACATGTCAAGGGAATGGTTTATGCAGTTGTAGAGGCCGGAAAGTCCCAAATCCATGGGTGAGGCTGTAGGCTACTCCTGAGTCATGTAGCTGCAGGGGCTGGCGAACCCAAGATCCAAACTCTGGAGACTGACGAATCCCAAGATTGGCCAGTAAGCTGCTAGCTCAAGTTCCAAGAACCAGAAGTCAGATGAACAGGAGCCAGTGGCAGGATCCAGAGCAAGCAAAAGCCAATGAGTCTTGCCAGAAAGTCCACTTATATTGTATGCTTGGCCACACCCCCCAAGGAAACTCCCTTTCAACTGATTGGCTACTCACAGCAGATCCCATCATGGAGGTGATCACATTATATTAGATCTCATTATGGAGATGACTGCATCATTATACAACTGCCAAACTATATCATAACTGCCGAACCACTGAGAATCATGGCCCAGCCAAGTTGACATAAAATCGTAAACATCACAGCATGCAATAGTTTGAAACATGACTATGGGGTAGACTGCCTGAAATCGAACCCCCAGTCCCTGATTTACCAACTGTGATTCAGTGTCCCTATCTATAAAATGGACAGAGTAACTGTAATTACCTCATAGGCTGGCTTTGATGATGAAATGAGACACAAAAGCTTTGATGGCATAAGACCTTGCAGTTGCTCAGAGCCCTTTTCTCAGAAGGGCCCTCAACTTGATTGAATGCTCTGCTGTTGCCACATTGCAACTCATATTGAAGCCCAATAGAACAATGGAGCATGCAAGTGAGCAGTGGAGGTACACCCAACACACAAGTGTTTTGTTTTTTGGCGATCCCATCCACATACAGCGTGTATGATGATCCATGGTGGACTCATGATGTGTGGGAGTTCAGAGAGACCCTTACATTTATGACTGAGTGAGTGGGGGCACAGACAGACCCAAGAGGCCACACTTTCCATTAGAATCAGAGCTTAGTTATGACACAGAAATCAATTGCATTTCTATAAAAACACAAATGACCATGGAACCCTGTAACATCTTTCTTACCAGTGCTGCTAACACTGAACTTGATAACATAGAAGGGAAGGGAAAGATAGGGCAAGCCACAGTTCTTATTCCTTTCAATCCTCACTCACTCCTCAGGAAGCCAAAGGAACAAAGTGTTGGTAAAATATGCACATATGAATAAGTGAAATAAAACAACTGAGTTAGTTTTATTCAGCATGTCCACTGTTCTGTTAAGAACAAAGTACATATGTATGTACACGCTACAAAATACAAATTGTATTACTTCAGTGTTTCCACATACGAGTTAAATGTTCTTAGGCTTGCATTTAAAACTATCGTTGCATAATATGAAGATGAATGGCAAAATCCACACTAATAATTTAAAAGTTTAATTTTCCTTTACTTTGAACAACATTAAGTAGGAAAGAAAAAACACTGTGATGAGTCCGAGAGAAACTGTAGAAAAAATGGGAAAACGTTTTAATTTTAGTACTTTTAATAGCGATTTTTAATGCTTAACAAAGGGCCCCTCATTTTCATTTTGCATGTGGCCCCACTAATTATTTAGCCAGCCCAGAAATGAAACAATGTATGTATAACACTTAGCATGGTACCTGATATTAATATATACTCATAAAGATAAGCTATTGAATTTCTTTTTATTGACTGCAAACTTTTACATTAATTCTCTGATTGATGGAGATGTTATTCTGTCATCCAGGTCCTAAATGGAGAAGTAGAAACACGCATGAACGCACATACACACATACTCCACCCTTCTTTTAGATAGAAATGAGTCAACACAATTCCTGGTGCGCAGCACTCAGCATCTCACATCTGAGTAGGTATATATGTCCTGAAATCCAGAGCAAAGGAGTTGAGAATGGAAAAATGAGATCCGCCTCTACAACAGAGAATCCAGGCTACACAAAGGAACTGGACCTGATACCAGTATAGACCCTTGCATCTTTTTACACACATTTTATCATCTTATGTTCATAGGCATCTTGTGAGTTAGTTGTTACCACCATTGCATTACAGTCAAGAAAATAAAAATGACTCAAAGAGGTTAGTTAATTTTCCCTCGGTCAATGAGCTGGGAAAAGGTAGAATCAGATTTCTAATCTAGCTGATTGACTCAAACACTGTCCAACAAACCATGGTTCTCACACCTCATTAGGTGTTAATGACTGCTGATGGGTTACATTCCTTCTCCCCCAAATATATGTCTCCCTTAGGACGTATGTATAGGAGTTGAGGACTCTGGATGAAGAGAATACTAATATAAAAAGAATGAAGTCTCACTAATTAGTATTTTAATAATTGATTTTTTTCAAAATTATTCATTTATCACCTAATAGATGTTAGGCATTGTATTCAGTAGTATAATTTTCAAGGTGCAAAGACATCATCCCTGCCCTCAAGTACTTTACTATTTAGTGAAAAGACATACAAACTTGAAATTGCAATATACTAAGGTGGTTGTCTTCAAATCCCAGTTTGCATCAGAACCAACTCAAGGTTTGTAAAAACACAGATTTCTGTACCCAAACCACAGCGATTCTGATTCAATATGTCTAGGGACGGTCCCAATAACTTATATTTCTAGCAAGCTCCCAGGTGATACTGATGTTGCTTATCTCAGGGCCACTCTATGAGGACTACTATCCTAAGGTACTCGCTATAATGGGCTTGTGCACATTGGAACCAATGGAACAGGAGAGCAGCCAAGTCTTTAAGGTGAATTCACAAGGAAGCTTTACAAAGGGGGAGCATTTTTATACAGACATGAAGCATCAAAGAAGTTGGCCAAGTGAAGAAGCAGGGAAGATGGGTGAGGTGAATGAGAGTGTCATTACAAGTAGAACTTCATATGCCCTTTCTAGAGATGCAATGACAAAAGACTCAAGTTCTACTGTTGTTGTTGTTGTTGTTAGGTGCCGTGGAGTCAGTTCCAACTCATAGCGACCCTATGTACTACAGAACGAAACACTTCCTCGTCCTTCATTGTGCTCACAATCATTGTTATGCTTAAGCCCATTGTTGCAGCCACTGTGTCAATTCATTTCATTGAGGGTCTTTCTCTTTTTTGATGACCTTGTACCCTAAAAGGCACGATGTCCTTCTCCAGGGACTGATCCCTCCTGATAACATGTCCAAAGTATGTAAGACACAGTCTCGCCATCCTTGCTTCTAAGGAGCATTCTGGTTGTACTTTTTCCAAGACAGATTTGTTCATTCTTTTGGCAGTCCGTGGTATATTTAATATTATTCGCCAACACCACAACTCAAAGGCGTAAATTCTTCTTCAGTCTTCATTATTCATAGTCCAGGTTCACATGCATAAGGTGCAATTGAAAAGTTCTATTAGTGATACTTTATACCAGTCTCACTTAATTTCGACCAGAGATTGCAAGATATCAAGGGCTTCTTGGAAACTTACGGGGCAGTTCTACTCTGTCCCATAGGGTCGCTATGCGTCGGAATCGACTCGACGGCACTGGGCACTGGGTATACAAGACGAAATATCTTCTTCCTGTATCATTCTTATGTATCTCTCTACAGAACTTGTAAAACTGAATTCTACTTCTTTTGCTTATACATTTACTAAAATACTGAAAGTTCCTTGCATTTTTGTGCCCCCAAATCTCCAATATCTGGTTCACAGAACATATTAACAGATTTTTTTTATTATTATTGAATAATCAGATGAATGAATGAATGAGGTGAACTGAAATAGAATCAACAGGACCCACAAACTTTATCTGACAATTAGATGAACCTTCCCTTCTGGCCACAAGGACATGATCCAATGTCTAATTTATAGGTTCTCTTCTCTCTAGCCTTAATAAATGCTAAGAAATAATGAAGCTATAAATCAGTTTAATAACTCAACACATACTTTGGCATTCTAACCGCCTCTCCACTGTTAATGCAGTTCGAGATATGAGAACATTGGGTGGAATTAGTAAAAGGGAATATAAACAGCTTGAGACGGAATTCAAGACAGCATGCTGGGCAATTACCAATCTACATCAAAAGTGATGGCCCTAATATAAGTGCTCTGGAGTCAGGCTGTCACAATCTGTCTGCGGCAAACACAGAGCCACGCGCCACAGAGCGCAGCCCCAGCCACAGTGCCCGCCTGCAGTATGGAGACCCCTCGCGAGGCTCTTCATCCCATGCTTGATATTTTTTTAGGGAGAGAGGAACCTCTATTTTGAAATATTCAGATGAGTTAATTCAAAATTAAATTTATAGTAGAGAGGACGTCTACCTAATATAGACCCTCAAAATGTGGGATGATACTGTTTTAAGAGGAGCCCTGATGGCTCAATGGTTAAGAGCTCAGTTAACTGAAAGAGCGAAAATTCAAACCATCAGTGGCTCCGCGGGAGAAAAAGAACTGGCCATCAGCAACCCCCTTAAAGATTACAGCCAAGGAAACCCTAAGGGCCGGTTGTACTCTGTCCTGTAGGGTCTCTATGAGTCGTAATCAACTGGACGGCACACAACAACAGTTGATTTAGGACATGTATGTGTATGTGTGTTTTAACTCTGCAATTATAGTCACATCTTACATAAAATTTTATTTTGCAGAGAACTTACAACCACTGAATTTTCTAGATCCCATTACTCCCAAACATGTTGTTTAGTTTTTATCTGTTGCAAAAATCTGCTTTGGCTTATGGTGAGAATGACTACAGAATTTTTAAATCCCCTTAGTGAGGAGGTGGGTTAAATGTGTTGCTATTTGTTGCTTTTAAAAGAGTGTCTTCAACTTTTAACATCAGAATTCTGCTTTGGGTGTAGAGGAAAGGCCAGGCTCCCCACCCCCCCCCCACCCCCCAGATAGCAGATGGCAGAGAAAGCAGAAAGTATTAGGAACCCAGAGTGGAAGAGAGCGAGCACAGATTGCCAAGAGCCTCTTCTTAAAACAATCGGTAGCTTCTCTTCCTAGACAAACATCTCTCAGCTTGTTTAAATCATAAAATTAGCCATTCTTGCAAATATCACCATTTTAATCCCTTTGATCTTGATGTTTTTATCTTAACAGTTAAAAAACCTTGGAACTATGTTTTCTTTCATTCTTACCCCATTGGTTGAAAATGATGAGACTATTCATTGATGATGGATTCTCACTGAAGAAAGAACAGGCTTAGGTGTTCAGAAAAGGAGTTAACAATTTCCTATCTATCTCCTTTACCAGACAGGTCATATTACAGAAATGTAGGTTACTATTCTAACTGTCCCCCTTAGATATTGGATGTTTTGTCTTCCACCCTCCTCAGGATATAGCAACCATTTCACTAAAAATTATAGTATCCACTCCAGCTGTTGCTTGAATTAAATTAGTATCACATAGCTCAAGTTGATGTGGCAAAGTCCATTTCTGCATCTGTTAGTTTGCTAGCATAAGTAAGCTTAAAATAGGCATGCTTTTCATTTCATAAAAAAGAAGAAAAAACAAAAAGTTAAGGCTCAATCAACTCCTATAGTAGGATTATTACTTAATCTAATAATGATAGTAATGCTAATAGTATATATTGGTTAATGCTCAAGCATTCAGCTAAGTACTAAATATTATTTAATTGGTATAAACCTTATAAAAATCCCCTGACACTGATATTACTATACTCACTTAAAGAAACTGAGGCTTAGTGAGATTATGTAACTACTGAACAGTAACCAGTTTTCTGTTCTACACTCATTGGACTCCAACCTAAATGCTCTTAACCATAGCTCCGTGCATACTTTTAAACTAATAATACAGATAAAGTTAAGGTTGGAAAAATAAGTACCATGGTCTAAAATATAGTGACTTCAGGTTTTTGCTTTGTGTTGAAATTATTTGCTAACAGGATTCCTTAGGCTCTTGCTAGAGAAAACTCTTCACTTTAACAATTGTGCAGACTCAAAAACTGATCACCTTGTCAAAGAGAAAAATAATAGTAACAGATATCTTGCTTTGATTTAGGATTTTTCTTACCCACAAAACTAAATATTAACTGTAAAAATTCTTGACCAAATTCTGCTGGAGGCTTTTCCCACCCAAAGTTGCTAATATTTTCTTTCCTGTTTCAAGCCAGGCTTATTTAATTTAAATTTCAGAAGATATCATAGCTGCACATGGGTGGAAGGTTACCAGAGACCACCTCGTGACCAGATCTCAGTAAAAGGGGGAGAACAGGGTTTAATCGATCATGTTAAGATTAGCCAGTGGTTGATCTTCTATTCTTTCTCCCTCCTCTTCTCTTTATAAGCCTTATTGTAATTGGCCTACTTCAAGCCATTTCCTTTTTTTTTTTTTTTTAATTATTCTCCCTATATTCATAAATAGTTGCTTGTAATAAACTTTAAGTTTCAATTTCTTTGAGTTTTGGTTATTTGTAACAATACTGAAAATAGGGGTGAGAAAAGAGGGTTACTTTTTTATTCATGTTGTAAGAAGGAGAAACCTTCAACCCACACTTCCCACATTCCCACCACAAACCATGGTGGGAGAAATTAAAACAACTTGGAAGAACTTTGAAGAGTCAATTTCCACCCTTCTTACTACCCATGCACCACTCCAGGCAAGTAGTAGCTGCTAATCTGACTGAGAGCCTGGATGGGGTAAGATCACAGGCCCCAGGACAAGAGGCCAGGGTTCAATCTCCAGTTCTACTGCTTACTCTTGTGAACTTGGATTATTTACCTGAATACTCGGATTTTCCTTAACAGTTAAGTAAAAATAATAACTATACCTAAGTTTGTTGTGAGGCTATCATGAGTCAGTACATGCAAAGTACTTGGAACTGTGCCAGGTACATAGCAAGCTCTCAATAAATATTAGGATGTTTATGATTATCATTTGGCAACATTAGTAGTCAGCATGGTTATTGCACTACAAAATCAAAAATCAGGACAAAAACAAACACTTTGATTTTGCTAAGGTGCAACTTGTGGCCTGACCTTACATTTTCCTACCTGAAGTCAGAGGAAGAAGTTCCTGATTCTGGTGTGGTGAGCACAAAGGTGCCCACTATTCTCTTCAACCTGCAGCCTGTGAATGACAGGGGCGGTGAGAAGGGAACAAAAGAAGGCCCGGTGAAACCTTTATCTATGGCACTCTCTTCTGTCAAGTGTTTATAGGGAACCTTGTACTGGATGTAAATGTGCCCTTATTGGGTGTCTTAGTCACCAAGTGCAGCTATAACAGAAATATGACAAGTGGACAGCTTTAACAAAGAGAAATTTATTTTCTCACAGTCTAGTAGGCTAGAAGTCCAAATTCATGGCGTCAGCTCCAGGGAAAGGCTTTCTCTCTCTATCGGCTCTGGAGGAAGGTCCTTGTCATCAATCTTTCCCTGGACTAGGAGCTTCTTCACTCAGGAACCCCGGGTCCAAAGGATGCACTCTGCTCCCAGCACTGCTTTCTTGGTGGTATAAGATTCCCCTTTCTGCTCACTTCCCTTTCCTTTTATATCTTTTAAGATAAAAGATGGTGCAGGCCACACCCCAGAGAAATTCCCTTTACATTGGATCAGGGATATGAACTGAGCAAGGGTGTTACATCTCACCCTAATCCTTTTTACCCACAGGCAGAGATTATGATTTATAACACATAAGAAAATCACAAAATGGAGGACAACCACACGATACTGGGAATCATGGCCTAACCAAGTTGACACATATTTGGGGGGACACAACTCAATCCATGACACTGGGCCATTCACATAATGTCCAAAATTTACTTTTCATGTAACTGCTAGTTCTTGTATGTACACTATTGGCCAAGAGCCTGAGAAGAGAGGTCTAGGTTTGGGGAAGAATTAGTCACCTAACTCTTGACCAGTTCACATGAGAAAGCTGTAAAATATAGGACACTTATTATTTCCGATCAGACTTTGGAGGAACAAAGTGCCCCGTGATGTGACTTTTAATGCCATGAGATGCTACAGTGGAAAGGATTGTTGGCATCTGCTAGCTTATACACTCTATCTTTTTTGTGTCACGGACTTTCCTTGTAGTATGGTGAAGCTTATGGATGGCTTTGCAGAATAATCTTTATAAATGCATGATGTAAAATATGTAGAATTACCCAAAAAATTATATTGAAATATGTGATCATTTATCTTTATGAATGTATAAATGACAAGATATACCAGCAGGTCTAAAAAGAACTGTAATTTTGAAGTAGTGATGAACTTCAATGAAATTTTGAAATATCTATGACATCTTAATGTGATACGTAAGTATCTGTTATTGGTATGACTGATTAAATTGCTGGTACTGCTAATACCTCTGTGGTCTATTGTTTATATGCACAATTGAAGGAAATTATAGATTTCAATTGGAAGTTAATGAAACCACAGCAATTGTACTTTTTCCTTCCGAGATCACAGCCTCCTCCCTGCCTTGGGGTCTGTGAACATCAGGTTAGGAAACTCTGACCTTGTCCAGTGTGATTATGAATGTGTCAGAGAGTTAGAGACTTTCCCAAACTCACATGTTAACTACAGGCAAAGTCAAATCTAGAACTAATTTGTTCCTGATTGCTAATCCATTGCTCATTTCACATGAAGATGGAAGATTTGTTTTCTAAATATTGAATCAGCTTCCTTGTAAACTAAATATCACTTAAGACCTTGTAAAAAATGAGCAGCTTCTTTTTTTTTTTCATCAGAGTAAAGACCAGTAAAGACCTAGTTTCAAAAAAATAAAATGAAAAGACCAATCTCAGGAGAAAGGGGTCAAGTGTTTTGATGTTTGTTTTTGTTTTGTTTTGTTTTTTGATGTAGCCTTGAATTTTTATCTCTCCAAGTCTAAACTAGCTTTTTCTTGTAACTTGAAGGAGTCCTTGAGTGGTGCAAACAGTTAAGGGACTGGGCTGCTAACCGAAGGTTGGAGTCCACCCAGAGGCATCTCAGAAGAAAGGCCTACTTTCTGATCTACTTCTGGAAAAGTAACCATTAAAAACCCTATGGAGCATGGCTCTACTCTGACATTTGTGGAGTCACCAGGAGTCAGAGAATCTATTCAGTGGCAACTGGTACTGATACTTACAACTAATTTGAAAACACTAAGAACAGCTCAATTTACCTTACTGAAAAGTTCTTTGAACTCAAGGAAAGAGCTCTTGATCCTCCTAATGAGCACATTTAATTTTGAAGTTTATTTCCCATCAGATTATTTTTTTCCCAATTTTTATTTTTCCTACTGATGTAATCTTTTCCTTTATTCTCTTGCACTCTCTCCATTTATCCTACTAAAAAAAGCAGGTCCAAATATTTTGCAATTCTAAGAGTGTCCTTTATTACTGAATGTGTAAAGTGAAGTCTTTAATTCAGAGAAGAATGGGAATTCTTATGCTCATGTAAAGGGAGAAGAAAATGGCCTAGTTACGCCTCTGGGTTTTGTAAATTAGCTAAAGGTTGACCATTGAACTTGATGTTTTATATGTAAAGATGCATTCTTACAGGAATTGCATTTTTGTTTTGTAACTAAAAAATGTAACTAATAACTTGCAAATCATCTCATACTCAAAGGATTCAGAGCTCATGCGTGGTAACCAAAGCCCTCATGTTATGATTAACAGAGTTCTAGTGCAAAATCACGGGCTCCTATGGGGTATTTTGGAGTCCCTGGCTGACACAAACAGTTAAAGTGACGCCAAGTGAAATGTTGGAGCCTCGAGCCCACCCAGAGCTGCCTCAGAAGGAAGACCTGAAGATCTACTCCCAAAAAATCAGCCACTAAAAACCCCATGGAGCGCAGTTCTACTCTGATGCACACGGAGGTGCCATGAGTTGGAGTAGACTCACAGCAGTTGTTCTGATTTTTTTTTTAATGAGCTTTTTTTTTTTTTTTTTAAGAAAATCTAATAATTAGAAAACAAATATTACAACAAATTGTGATATTTTACTTTTAGGTGGATCTTTCATTTTTATCATGTTGTAATTGAAACCTCTTTTTTCTAGTCTTTGCTTTTACAAATTTTGCACTGATTTCATCACAGTTAAGCTACTGAACAAGATCTACTTCCATACATAATAAGGACACGAACCGAGTCTTTCTTGAATCATTGCTGTATGCTGAGGGTTTTTGAGTCACTTTAGGGATGAAAACGAGCGTTCTGTTGTGCAGCTTGTGATCAACACAGTTAGAAATATACGTAAAGCAAACTAAACCATGGGAAATACGCATTGTATTTTATTTTCTATTACGAAATCATACACATCAACATGAGTAAAATTTGTCATTCCTGAATCTGTAAACTGAGTTCTCATGTGAGAATGAAATCGTTACACTTCTCCATAAAGGCTTGTTTAAGTCATCGGGATAAGCCTGCACTGATTTCTTGGTTGCCTTCATACTTTCTTCATCAGGTATATCCACATTGCTTAAGAAGGAAATTTTTTTTTAATTGTACTTTAAGTGAAACTTTACAGTTGAAGTTAGTTTCTCATCCAACAATTTATACAAACATTTTTATGTGACCCTAGTTTCTCTCCCTACAATGTGACAGCATACTCCTTCTTTCCACCCTGTATTTCCCGTGTCCATTCAACTAGCTTCTGTCCCCCTCTGGCTTCTCATCTCACCTCCGGACAGGAGCTGCCCATTTAGTCTCATGTATCTACTTGAACTAAGAAACACACTCATCACGAGTACCATTTTATATCTTATAGTCCAGTCTAATCTTCGTCTGCTGAGTTGGCTTAGGGAATAGTTTTAGTTTTGGGCTAACAGAGTCAAGGAGCTATGTCTTCTGGGATTCCTCCAGTCTCAGACTATTAAATCTGGTCTTTTTACTAGAATTTGAGCTCTGCACCCTACTTTTCTTCTGCTCCATCAGGGACTCTCTCTTGTGTTCCCTGTCGGGGCAGTCATTGGCGGTAGCTGGGCACCATCTAGTTCTTCCAGTCTCAGGCTGATGGCGTCTCTGGTTTATGTGGCTCTTTCTCTTTCTCAGGCTCATATTTTCCTTGTGCCTTTGATGTTCTTCATTCTTCTTTTCTCCAGGGGGTTTGGGACCAACTGATGCATCTTAGATGGCCACTTGCTAGCTTTTAAGACCCCAGACACCACTTACCAAAGTGGGATGCAGAACATTCTCTTAATAAACTTTGTTATGCCATTTGACCTAGATGTCCCCTGAAACCATGGTACTCAGGCCCCTGCCCCTGCTACTCTGCCCCTCAAAATGTTTGGTTGTGTTCAGGAAACATCTTGGATTTTGGTTTACTCCAGTTATGCTGACTTCTCCTCTATTGTGTGCTTTCCCTCCTTTAACCTAAGGTAATTTTTGTCTACTTTTATTTATCTAATTAGTAAATATCCCTCTCCTTCCCTCTCCACCCTCCATAAAGATCAAAGAATGTTTTCTTCTGTGTTTAAACCTTTTCTTGAGTTCTTATAATAGTGATATCATACAATATTTGTCCTTTTGTGAGTGACTAATTTCACTCAGCATAATGCCTTCCAGATGCATCCATGTTATGAGATGTTTTGAGAATTCATCATTGTCCCTTATCGTTGCATAGTATTCCATTGTGTGGATGTACCATAATTTGTTTATTCATTCATTCATCTACTGATGGGCACCTTAGTTGTTTCCATCTTTTTGCTATTGTGAACAGTGCTGCTATGAACATAGGTGTGCATATATTTATTCGTGTGACAACTCTTATTTCTCTAGGATATATTCTAAGGAATGAATTGCTGGATCATATGCTACTTCTATTTCCAGCTTTTTAAGGAACTACCAAATTGATTTCCAAAGTGGTTGCACCATTTTACATTGCCACCAGCAGTGTACAAGTGTTCCAGTCTCTCTACAACTTCTCCAACATCTATTATTTTGTGTATTTTGGGTTAATGCTAGCCTTGCTGAGGTGAAATGGTGTCTCATTGTAGTTTTGATTTGCATTTCTCTAATGGCTAATGATCATGAGCATTTCCTTAATGAGGTGTTGCATGGGGTAGGGAGGGCTAGGCTACTCACGTTCTGGTAAGATTCATAATTTGGGGATAATTTATTTTTAAGGAAACATTACTTTTTTCTTAATGAGCTTTTTTAACACAAACTTACAGATTAGCTACTGAGAGAAAACTGCTTGATAACTAGTGACTGGTAATTACTCTTAGAAAAATCTTCTTTAAAAAACAAAATGGCTATATGTCTTTTTGGCTTATGTATAAATTATACATTCAATACAATGAGAACAAGAATTACAAAAGTTACTGCAGAAAGACTGAGGCAATGAAAGAGCTGCGAGCAGGAAATTCAAGCCAAGTGACAGGTCAACAATCTATGTAGAGACAGTGCAAAGTGTACAGTAAGCAGCTGTGGAGTAAGATGCAGAGTCAGTGCCTAAATCCGTGGTGATTCTTCTGGAAAAGGACTGACAGGCAGCTCTATCCACCCTGAATTTAAATGTTGCAGTCGTTGGAATACAGGGTGCTTTAGAAGCAGCGTTATCAGGGTGAAGGGAAGTGATGGATGAATAAAATTATGCCAGCCACAATGTTGATAAGGAGTCCCTGGAGGGCTCAAACAGTTAATGAGCTCCACTGCTAACCCACAGGTTGGCAGTTCAAACTCACCCATGGGCATCTTGGAAGAAAGGCCTGCTGATCTACTTCAGAAAAAAAAACCATTGAAGACCCTATAGAGCATGGTTCTACTCTGACACACATAGGGTCTTCATGAGTCAGAGTTGACTCTGTGGCAACTGGCAATTACCAAAATCTCTGTGGAAGGGCAATTTGCTGTAAAACCTCTCATTTTGGTTCTCAGTTTGTAGATGGCTGCCAGTCAGGTTTAGAATAGGTTTAGATAAACCCTCGACAATATCCCAAATGCCCAGATTGCAAGCCTCTGACCACACATGGTATGAAGGACTAGGGAAACTGATTTGGGATGAGGATAGATACAAAAGCATAGGACAACAAGCTTATTTTTGTGCTCGAAATAAACCATTACATTGTAAAATTCTAGACTAACTTTACTCAGTGTCCATTTATTATTTCTGAAGGTTTTCATTATGGCACTTCTCCAACCTTTCAGAGTTACCTTTCTTAATGACATCACCAAAAAGAAAATCCATGTTTATATCATCCGAAATTCTCCCCTCAGGGGCCCTCAAATATTTTAATTCAAAGAGACACTAATGTACCATACTCAGTTGGTGTGTGTGGTTCTAAATTCAGTGTCTTTATGCCATCCCACACCATCCCTATAACCACGATACCAACTCCCCTAAGTAAAACATGCGTGGCGCCAAAATGGTGCCCCAATCAATCATGCTGTTCCCAATACCTAAGAGGTTGTTTCCCTCAATCTTCACCAGCCAAAATCCTTTCAATCCTCCAAAGACTACTTCTGATTTCAGCTTATTTATTACACAGCTCCAC
This sequence comes from Elephas maximus indicus, assembly GCF_024166365.1. Lineage (NCBI taxonomy): Eukaryota > Metazoa > Chordata > Mammalia > Proboscidea > Elephantidae > Elephas > Elephas maximus. The sequence continues at coordinate 72,664,321 of NC_064829.1, read as the reverse complement.
CCTCCTACAAACAAGTGCTGAGGTCTTTATCAAGCTTTTGAAATGTATTCTTGTCTTCTTTCTTTCTTTTTGTTATGGACAGAGATACTAATATCACTGTGCTGGTCTCTTTGACCCTTCATACAGGTTCATATATGGATGTGCTTCTGCAAACATACACATGGGCACACACAGACACTGTCAGGTGTTCTTCCCACAACCACCTTTCTGGATTGCACCTGGCTTTGCAGTTCTTGCTGCCTTCCAAATGAGCACCCTACAAGTCATCTGAAACAAAACTACAAAATGAATGATGCTTTAACAGCGTTTATTTTTGGATGATTTAATTCTCAAATAACCATTTACGTCTCACCAAAAGGACCTCAATGACCAAAGTATCTCACTCACATTGTTACTTGGATATAAATCCATTAAGGATTTGTAAGTTTAAATAATCAACTTGTACATCAGAGAAAATGGTAGAATAAAGAACTCCTAAAGTCCATCCCTCCATAAAAGCAGAATAAACTGGGAAATATTGTCAGATCAACTTCATTGGAATTCTGGAAACTAAACAGAAGTTTACAGTAACCAAGTGAGGGTTTAATCAAAAAATAGCAGCTGAATCTTGGTAAAAGAGCTTTTTGGTGTTTGAGCTTACCTTGCCCTTTCCTCCCTGCAACTCCAGCTTCGTGACACCCTTGAAGGCAACAGTTCAAATTTCCGGTAGAGGTTCCTAGTGTCTGAAGGAGCAAAACGCACCTTGTTCTTAAAGAATTGTGGCAGTTTGCATTACAAAATTAGATCAAAAAATCACTAAGCAAACAACGACCACTATATCAAGCAGTGACAACAAAAGTTGTGAAGGAGGAGAATCTGATTTCTAGAGTTGCCAAGTTATAAAAAATGTCCAGAACAATTCTCTAATGGACTAAACACGACTGAATTGTATACTTTAAAAGGATGTACTTCATAGTATGTGAATTATATCTCATTCAAGCTGTTATTAAATAAAATAGGCTTACCATTTACAGTATCAATCCATACATTGTATAATTCAATTCCTAGATAAGAGTTGCAAAAATCATTTTTGGTGTGAATAATACTGCCTATAAGAAATATATGGATCAATCTTCATAATAACAGGAGATAGCGATTATTGGTAAATAATATATAACAAGTGTAACAATATATTAACATCATTTGATAATGCTGTAATGTAAGAAACATTAATATTTCAGCCACTTGCCTTTGTAGCATCTTACCTGATCTCCCAATTTACAGTGACACTGCCTTTCTTTTTATACTTATTTTTTTTTTTGTCTTGTATTCTGCTTCCGTTTTAGTATCTATGAAATGTAAGTACACCCAGTCCTCACTTATCGACATAGTTAGGTTCCAAAGACCAGGTTGTTATGCAAAAATTGGCATTATGTGAAAATTACATAATTGCCAGATTACATCATTGCATAACTGTCAAACCACTGAGAATCATGGCCCAGCCAAACCTTAACCTTCAAAGCCAGTGTTACTCCCGCCTCAACTTGGCATTTGTTGCTGCCAAAAGTACGTCGTTAACATACAAAATAGTTGGATAGTAGATTTCTTTTTACTATTGTCATATATTGAGATAGTTGATAAGTAAGAAGTAGGTGCATAAGCACCATTGTTTTTGTTCTCTGTATCGTTAATGTCCAGAATAAAGAACATTTTGTTGTATGTACTTATTTTGGATGTCATTTTTTTTTCTTAAATTATCTCTTTAGCATCCATCTCCCATTGTGCTAGTAAGAGCACCTCACTTTTCCTTTGGGACACCATCCCATCCTCTAATTTATGTGTCTTACCCTTGATGATTGCCTCCCTTCATCCTAACAATACCATGATCTATTAACTATCCATACAACTCCATGCACGTCAAACTCCCTGGCCGCCTCTTGTGCTTTGCCAGATAACCGTAGCCTCCTGGCTTCTAGTGGTTAAGTACTCTACCTGGCCTTGGTCGCTTTGGGGGAGTGGAAGGACATCAAGCCCAGCTTTTTGTACCGTCAGCCTCCTGAAGACAATCAACATTGGATTTGGTGCTGCTACCACCTTTGTCGGTTACACCTCCTGCAGTCAGAGACCTGAAAGGCTCATTCTCATGGCCACCCCACCTTCACAACCGTGGGCTGGAAGCACAGAACATATCCTTCTCTTTATGCTCTTTGAATTAGTAACTAAATATATAGATGGAAAGAAAACATGAAAGCAATAATGCATACATCAAGAGAGAAAAGTGTTAGCAAATGTGTACACACGTCCTCCATCTTCATCTTATGATACTTGTGGAATGACATCGGCAGGATCTGAAAATTGAGTTAGGTAGGGATTTTAGGACTTAAAGTGGGCAAAACTATATATTGGGAAGATGGAGCAAAAATTCAAGCAACAAAAATGAAATCATATGGTTATGACGGTGGGAGGGGAGGGAGGAAGAGTGGTATTCACTAATTAGATAGTAGACAAGAACTATTTTAGAAGAGGGGAAAGACAACACACAATACAGGAGATGTCAGCACAACTTGACTAAACCAAAAGAAAAGAAGTTTCCTGAATAATCTGAACACTTCAAAGGAGACCATAACAGGGCCTGGAGCCTGGGGACCATGGTTTCAGGGGACATCCAGGTCAATCGGCATAATAAAATCTATTAAGAAAGCATTCTGCATCCCACTTTGGTGAGTGGCCTCGGGGGTCTTAAACTCCAGCAAACGATCATCTAAGATGCATCAATTGGTCTCAACCCACCTGGAGCAAAGGAGAACGAAGACCAAAGACACAAGATAATTACAAGCCCAAGAGACAGAAAGGGTCACATAAATCAGAGACTACACCAGCCTGAGACCAGAAGAACTAGGTGGTGCCTGGCTACAACTGATGACTGCCCTGACAAGGAACACAACAGAGAATCCCTGATGGAGCAGGAAAGCAGTGGGATGCAGACCTCAAATTCTCATAAAAATGCCAGGCTTAATGGTCTGACTGAGACTAGAAGGACTCTGGAGGTCATGGTCCCCAGACCTTCTGTTAGCCCAAGATGGGAACCATTCCCAAAGCCAACTCTTCAGACAGGGACTGGGCTATAAGACAGAAGATGATACTGGTGAGGAGTGGGCTTCTTGGCTCAAGTAGACACATGAGACTATGTGGGCAGCTCCTGTCTGGGAGGGAGATGAGAAGGCAGAGGGGGACATGGGGAATACAGGGTGGAGAGAAGGAGTGTGCTGTCTCATTATGGGGAGAGCAACTAGTAGTAGATGGCAAGGTATATGCAAATTTTTGTATGAGAGACTGACTTGATTTGTAAACTTTCAATTAAAGCACAGTAAAAATAAAAAGGAAACCATAAAAAAAAAAAAAACTAGAAATATGGACAGGTACATTAAGGAAAGTGAAAAACAAACTCAAGGAAGCAGATAGAACACAGAATAAATGAAAATGGGGTGAGAGAAGAAAGGTAGATAAAGATGACAGTCAGCCCCAGAGGTTATTATTAATAAAAAAAAAAACAATTGGAACCTGTAGTGGGATTTGAAGGCTAGGGCCAGAGTAATATAAAACTAAAGTCTATGCTGATGAAAAGTTAATGTTAATTATGCTAATCTGAACCCTCTGAAGAAAGCAAAGAATCCAAAACTAAAATTTTAAACTAAAATTAATTCATGCATATGTTCTGGCATCACATCTATTAAAGTTGCTAGTGGTTGAAAGCAGCAAGTGAGCTGTACTTTCCCAGCACCTTAATAAATCTGTGGTAATTTGCCAGAGATTTCAAAAGCTACTCATTACTAAATTATTTTTCACAGAATGGCCCAAACTTCAAATCAAGCTTTTAGTTTGAAAGAGTTATGTGGTAGTCAATCCAGATATTGATAACATTCTTTTTTTAACACTGATTTCCATGAATTTATCTGCCAATTTCTATCATGCTCACCATGCCTTGGGTACCATTCTAAGATCTGGGACTGCAGTGGTAAAGACTTGAGATACCTTAGAAGTCCTCTTAGAGTTAAACAGTAACACATTCTGATCTGCCATATTCCACGTATTTATCACTGCAGTAGTAGAAATTAAATGGTCAGATTTACTGGTATGTACATACATCAGAGTATACACAAAATCCTTCAGTCATCCTTGACTCCTCCTTTTTTCATATCCCACATCATATCCATCAGCACACATTGTCATCTCTACCTATTCTGACCCAACCACTGTCTACTGCTTCCAGTACTAACACTGCAATCCGAGTAGCTGTTATCTTTTAACAAATTGCAATAACTTCCTGATTAGTTTCCCTTCTTCCACTCTTGCTAGTCTCTCTCCCCACAACCTATTCTCCACACAGCAGCTGGAATAAGAAGTAAGTCAAGTCACGTCACTCATCTGATCAAAGCCCACCCGTCTTCATGGCTTCCCATATCAATCCAAGATGTAGCAATAATAATAGTCAAAATCTCTACTGTGGTTTATAAGATGCATGTATGTCATCCTACCAGCATGAGATACTGGGCACTCCATGTATCTCATGCCATACCTCTCTTCCGCTGTTCACTCCACTTCATCAGGTCCTCAAATTCCTCAAGCTTGCCTCCGCAGTTCCTGTTGGGCTGCCCAAAATACCGCTCCCCAGGTGTGGAGAGTGTTACTCTGACTGAGATGGAAGCCATTAGGGTTTGGTCAGAAGAATGCCCTTCCACAGCTGGGAAAAGGCTTTGGTGAAGTCTTCTTCTCTGGAAAGTAGACCTTTGTTATGGACCACACTCTGGTTGTATTTTGTAATTAATGCCTTCTCTTCTTCTCCTCCCAATAAGTCCATGAGGAGATATTATTAAGATCTTCACCATGAGAACTTGACGGAATTCCTGGAAGTGAAACCCACAAAAGTGTGGAGATGTTCCCTTAGACTTTGGCCCTACAAGTTTCTCACCCTCAAGGTTGTCTACATCCAATTCCAGAAATTCATTAAAATTATCCCTTAAGTATTCTCACTGATCTAGAACTACAGCAGCCTTGTTCTAGGTAAGCAGGTCTTGGGTTTGACTTTCTGGATTTACCTGTGGTGATAGTTAAGATTGTGTCAACTTTGCTAAGCTATGATTCTCAGTGTTTTGGCAGTTGTGTAATGTTGTGATCACTTCCCTGTTGAAATCTGATATGCTATCACCCCCATGCTGGAATCTGCTGAGTGGTACTGATAGGGGGCAGGGCCTGTCATGGCTCACTGCCCCCTCAGCCTTCATTTCTCTACCCTCTGCCACCTACTTCCTTTCCACTTGCCTTGCCAAGGCTTTTGACTTGTTTTGGATCCTGCAGCTGTCTCTTGTTGTCTGACCTCCGGTTCTTGGAACTTGAGTTAGCAGCTTACTTGCCAATGTTGGAATTCAACGATGTTCACAGCCTGTGAGTGGGAGCTCTGCTCTCTGACCTGCTGATCTTGGGTTCGCCAGCCCCTGCAGCTGTGTGAATTGGGAAACACCTCTATCCTGACCCATGGACTTGGGATGTTCCAGCCTTCACAATCACATGAGCTTTGTTCTGGATATAAATCTCTCTCTCTCTCTATATATGTATATATATTTATACACGGAAACTCTGGTGGCGTAGTGGTTAAGTGGTTAAGGGGTTTTTGGTTTTGGTTTGATATTTACACACTTTACTGGTTTTGCTTCTCTTGAGAACCCAACCTAAGATACCTGACTCCTCACATTTTGGGGTGATGTCTTCCCCTGACACCTCAGTTCTCTGATAGGATAAGAAAAGTCATTGATTTTCATTTTATTTAGCTTTAACTTGTTTTAAAAAACAGGGGTGATGACTTCTAAGCTCTTTACATGTCAAAACTGAAACCAGAAGTCATCAAAGTTTAAATATATAATTAGCTCTCTCAAACTTCTTGTGAGCTAGTAGGGCAAATATCGTCATTTCAAGAGCAGGTCACTCCTTTTCACAGAAGCAGAGCACTTTATCTCAAAGAATTTAATGACATGATAATTTTATGACAAAGCAAATACTAGAATCCTGTTCCGACATTCCACCTGTGATATATTTTATATTACATTACTCTCTTTGGAGGTAAAAATAAATAAGTTCCAATAGTGTGCTTTCAATCAATCCTTTAGTCATTTATTTATCAAGTATTTACTATGGGCTAGGTATTGTGTACTGTCCTATAGAGACCACCATGAATAAGACATGGCCACTGTCCTGAAAATCCTAGAGTAGAATGGGAAGGACAGAAATCTAAATACATACTTCGAATGCTTTCAGATAAGTGGCAAAAAATATGTTTATACTGAGTACAATCAGAGCTCAATGAGAGAGGAAGTGAGTTTAGAAAACCAAAGTTGCTTTCCTAGAAGAATTGATGTCTCTCTTTCCCAGCAACAGTTCCTAAGATGGAGTTCTTGCTATTTTGCCACTCAGACTACATCTTTACCTGTTTGGACTGTCTTGGTCACCTAGTGCTGCTATAACAGAAATACCACAAATGGATGGCTTTAACAAAGAGAAATATATTTTCTCACAGTCTATTAGGTTATAAGTCCAAATTTAGGGCATCGGCTCCAGGGGAAGGCTTTCTTTCTCTGTCAGCCCTGGAGGGAGATTTCTTGTCCTCAAACTTCCCCTGGTTGAGGAGCTTCTTCTTTGCACAGGAACCCAGGTCCAAAGGATGTGCTCTGCTCCTGGCACTGCTTTCTTGGTGGTAGGAGGTCTTCCTGTCTCTCTGCTTGCTTCTATCTTTTATATCTCAAGGGATTGCCTCAAGACACAATCTAATCCTGTATGTTGAGTCCTGCCTCACTAACACAACAGCTACCCGTCCCCCCTCATTAACATAGAGGCAGGATTTACAACATATAGGAAAATCACACGATACCAGGAATCATGGCCCAGCCCAAGAGATACACACATTTTTGGGGGAACATAATGCAATCCATGACAGGCACTAAAAACTCAAAAGTTTCCTATCTTGGGACTGTTAGTGGAAGTACCGTTTTCACTAGTAATTTAGTGTCTGAACAACAAGAGTTTTACTTTTTTCTAGGGCTCTGAGGTTGGTCCTCATTTTAGAAACAGATGATCATGTTTTAAAGAGATTTTGAGAAGTCTAGGTGCACTGACACTGCTATTTTTAACAACTCTGCCAAAATGTATATGCCTGAGTGGCTTTTGCCCCTGTAACATGATAGTCACCTTCAGAAGTGATTCCTTTATTTCAGTAGTGCCTCTGCTATGAGTCGGAATTGACTCAATGGGCAATGGGTTTTTTTTTTGGTTTGGTCCGTTGACCAAAAAATTACTGGACCACCTCTTGCAGACTTATTTTCAGACTTGGTGGCACATTATTTTGAGTATCTCTGATGGTAGGAAATCTTCATCCTTCAATGAGTATGATTTATAAAGATAACCAAAAGCAAAGTTTAAGCTGGATTAATAGTGAGAGAATCAAAACCAATAGAATAAAATTTAAGTCAAATCAGGTTCCACTTGAAAATAATCATGTTTAACAGGGCTCAGGAAAACATGTCTCTACTAGGAAACTTAAAGGGCATGGCTCAAAGTGTATTACGTAGTGCCTAAGAAGATTCTTTTTCTACAGGTAATATTGTTTGCATTTATGTATTTTGCGACTTTTTAAAGCGATATAGGCTTCAACCTATACTGATGTGTTCAGCTTACATCCAAATTAAAGTACTAGCCTATGTGTTTAACGGATTGCACACATATTGCATAAACCATCATTGTCCACAAATTACAGATTTCAATCAAAATTTGTTCAAATACTTAAAAATACAAGGAAAATTTCCTTCTTTCCTCTTAATATTTGCTAATACCAGAGTCCAGGACTCTTCTTTCTCTTCAAATACTTACCACAGTGTTTAGGAATCTCATTAGTGTTTATTGTGTTGGCAGCTTAGCGAGAAAAGAGAGAAGATGAAATCACACACTATTGCATTAGCAGGTCATAAGTGTGTATCCACCAAGGCAAAGGTGAAGATGGAGGTGGGAAGGATTATAGCATAAGTGCTCTCCTGGTCATTTCTTTTCCCATGAACTGAAATTGCACCATGAAATAACTGACACTGAGCACACTGCTCTGAAAGTATATCTTTGAGTATCTCCACAGTTGAGACAATAAAAAGTGATGGATTTCTAGTCTCTATTGCTTCTGGTAGCATAAATTTAGGAAACAATCAGGATGTAGTTGAGATCAATACTGGATGCTGAGAAACATTGCAGAGAATCTCACTGACTGATGAGTAGTAAGGGCGAGTCCACAAGTACCTGTCCCTGTATCAAAACTTCTTTGGGCTGTCTTGGCTCTTCAGATGAGGTGAAGTGAAGGGGTGAGCCAGTTTCCCCTCACTAGCAAGTGCCATTCATGTTGTATCATGGCTCTCAGTGACCAGGATCTCGATTAGACCTAACCCACCCCTTGTTAAGTCATTGAGTGTGGAAGAGTAGTTTACACTGTATGTTTATCTGAGTATGTTTGGGTAACACAGTAAGTGTTGAACAGCCTTGGCAATAACACTATTGAAAAATAAAGGCATTCAGAAAGAAAGCCATTTTGCTACAGAATGTGATGAATAATAACACCTAACATTTACTGGGAACTTATACAACGTGGCAGGCTGTTATCTCATTTAATCCTCACAACCACCTTACAAACAAAATCAGCTGTAATCCTATTACTTTTTTCCTCTATGAATAAACTGTGACACAAGAAAGTTAAAAAACAAACAAAAAACCCACTTGCCTTGGTTTTCACAGCTAATAAGCAGAGAGACTGAAAGTCAAGTCCAGGCAGATGGACTCCAGAGCACTCTACCAAAAAGACAGCAAGGGGCTGGAAAAATTGCAAGGTATTCCACAAAAAGCCTTAATTTCTACTTCATAAATACTAGAAAGTACATTAATCTTTTTAAACGTGTTTACTGGTACAAGCAAAAGTGTGTCTACAGTAATCATACTCAAGAATGGAACCAGCTTTCTTGTTTTTAAGGTTAGTACATATTGCTCAAGCTATCTGGTTATTAGCCTCACAATTGCAAGGGATTCAGCTCATTCTCAAGAAATGGTTGCCGAGTTCAAAGATCAGCAGTGCAACAGCATTGCCTTCAAAGGATGTAGTGCTTTAAGCCCTGCTCTATCTGCTACTTCCCTCCTTTCCTGAGTTTTTCTTTGTTCTCCAGCTAAACATCAGAACCTGGCTTTTAGAAAGACTCCAACTGCCTTTCATTTTCTCTCAGCTGCCTGAGGAAAAACAACTTCTGCATCAGACATGAAAAAAAAAATTATTTCTCCCTAAAAATAACTTTGGCTTCAAATGCCCCCTGCAAAGAGGTGGAAATAATTTATCTTGAACTCAGGGAAGACAAAGGACGGTAATTGCATGGGTGAGCCATTACCTGCAGCAGGGGAGACGAGCGGGTGGAGGAGTCCTGGCTGATCCTGGGAAGGCAGAAGCCCAGCATTTCCTGCTTATGGCTTTGCAGGAGGAGAGGTTAGGGTGTTCACAGGCTCCTTTGGGCCATTCGCATCCTTTTTGGATTGTGAATCCTCACCACATTGTCATACACTCCTGGATGTGTTCATTTTCCTGTGGTTCTCTCTTTCCTCTCATTAATGCTGTTAAGTGCTAAGAGTAGCACGTGCCTAAACAATTAATTTCCTTCTTCCTTAGCTAAAAATAAACTTGTTCAAGGGAAAATGCATAAGTAACTGTAAATGATGTTTCAACTTAATAGAAAAGTACACAAAAACTTAAAACCAAAAATGGAGCAATATGGTATGATGTACTTCCAAATGCATTAGTACCTTGCACATGGTGAGCACTCACTCTAAACTGAATTAAAAAAAAAAAAGTTAATGAATTAATTTGGACTTACATCCTCTCTTGCTCCAAAAAGCCTAGAATGTTCACAGGAACTCCATGTCTGAAAAATACATTTATTTCAGTAGTAGTCTATTGACCTGCCAATAATAGTATAGAGTTCAGGCCATTTTTTTTGTTTGGTTATTTTTTTAATTCAGTTACTCAGTCATTGAAAAGACAATGTGTTTAACACTAGCTTATGACACAGGTGGAAACCCTGGTTGTGTAGTGGTTAAGTGCTACGGCTGCTAACCAAAGGGTCGGCAGTTCGAATCCGCCAGGCGCTCCTTGGAAACTCTATGGGGCAGTTCTACTCTGTCCTATAGGGTCGCTGTGAGTTGGAATTGACTCAACAGCACTGGGTTTGGTTTGGTTTTGGTATGACACCCAAAAAAAACCACAGGCATCACAATTTGTAATCCTGCATTTCCTTTCTCTCTAGAGGGGAGATTCTCAGAGAATGAATCCCACTCCTGAACACCCCTATTTGTTTTCTACAGACTCTTCTAACCCTGTCTCACCTCCTCAGGTCTTATTTTATTCCCTTAATATTTGAGGTTCTAAGTTTTCTATACCTCTTACCACATGATTTCCTGAAAAAGCAATGAAATAAGCAATAGTTATGTCCCCAAGCAAGCCCACAAAGCCCATAATAAACCTGAAATATTTACATATTTGCAATACTAATTTTTTCTTACTATTGTCCATTGCAAGTCATTTAAGTCATTTAACGCCTGTGGGCCTTGATTCCCTCTCCTATAAAATTAGGAGGCTGAGCTACCCGATATCTATGGCCCTTTCAGCCTCAGATGTCTGTGGTGACAACTCAACTGCACTGTGAATTGAATTAGATGGCAGAATAAACTGACAGCCTAACTGCCATCTTGAACATTGTTTCAGGTTTCTTGGAAACTCTAATTGGCTTGACTTTGAAAAAGGAGCCAGTTTCCACATTCAGCACTTACTACAATCTTTCTTCTTTTTTTATTTTTTTTTAAAGTTGATTCTTATTATATACAGCTAGGATGAGTAAGGTATAGATATGTAAGTCAGGAGGCTACAAAGTTCTCTGGTAGATGCAAATTTAAGTCAGAGTAAGAAGATACCATGCTGCTCTGAACATGGGCATTGGAGTCAACCTGAGATCAGGGTCCTGGACCACCGCTTATCACCTCTGTGAACTTGGGTAAGTTATTTACCCTTTCTAGGTTCCCTATGAGTCGGAATTGACTTGATGACGCTGGGTTTGGTTTGGTTTTGGTATGCCTTGACTGTAAAGGGAGGATAATGACAAACCCCTCCCCCCCCCGCCCCAGAGAGTTTTTAGTGGGATTAAGTGTGGAAGTGAACTTAAAGTACCCGGTGAGCACTCAGTAAACCACAGTTATCATTACCATGATAGACAATGCCTAGGAATTTATCTTCTCGTTAAGTCAGAAAAAACAATGGGTCTGCTACACTGTGTTTTTGATTTGTATTAAATATTTAAATATATTAAATAAAGATATTTGAATCTAAGACCAATATCAGAGGAGGTTATTTGTATTGAACAGTGTAATGCATAAACTCCAAGGAAAAGTAAAAGTAACCAATTATTTAAAATATTTGATTATTTTTACTTTACCTTGGAGTTTATTCATTACCTTATTCAATACAAATAACCCTTTTCTGATATTTGTCTCAGATTCAAATCCTTTTAATAAGAGTAAATGAGAAAAAAAATAATGCTTGTCATTATTGCTATTGGCTGTGAGTTCGTTTATTTTCACTGTATATATTTAATGTATACAAGACTAATTTTCTGTGGCTTTGCATTTGGGATTGATATAAATGTTTCAAAGTGAAATAAATAGGTATCTTGTAAAAAAAAAGACAGAGAATGTTAATTTTTTTTCAATAATTTTTCTAAAAATAAATGCTCAATACATGTTGCTAATAGGATAAAGTATTTAAATAAATTAATCTTCTCTGTTTCTCTAAACTGACATCCAGGCCGAGAGTGTGAATTTTGGAGATTAGGGTAGTATGGATGATACAGGGAAATAATAACTCAGGCCTCGTGAGCTAAGGTGGCTTCTGCTTTGCCCAGGAGCCAGAACGTGATGTCTCATTGATTCCTGACATATCTGGAGTGCTATTCAAATTGCAAAGGAGTCCTGGTGTCATAATGGTTAAGCGCTCAGCTTTCCATAGGAGGAAGACCTGGCAATCTGCTTCCATAAAGATTACAGCCAAGGAAACCCTATGGGGCAGTTCTATTCTGCCCTACAGGGTTGATATGAGTCAGAATCGACTTGACAGGCCATCTAACAACAACAATTCAAATTGTTATGGATATTTAAGTTATTCATGGAATATGCCTTCTAGGGAACTAGAATCAAATTGTAAATGATCAAATATAAAATGCTGGAAATAAAGACAGAAAATCAAAATTTCTGATGGGGAGAATATTAGGTAATTTTCAAGAGAGAAGATCGCAGAATAGTCATGTGGGAGCCAGAGTTTGAATGAACAAGGAGAGCAAGAGATGAAAGAAAGGTATGATTAAAAAGCATGACAAGTGTGTCAGACCCTGCAAGGCAGATCACATATGTCATCTCATTTAATCCTCACAATAACCAAATTTCCAGCTTTCAGGTGAAGAAATCACCATTTGAAAAAATTAAGCATTTTGGCCCAACATCACTAGATATGAGATCATAAAGGTAGAATTTAAACATACTCAGAAGCCTGCGATCTCTCCTACTGTGTGCTTCAGAGTGGGAAGTGAGCAAGGGGAGGCACTGAGTAAATAAGACTACAACTAGGTGTTTACAGTAGCGGGAAGAAGAACTGTATAAGGCAACGAATTCTAAGGATCAAGAATCTCAGATGAATCACCAACAGTCACTGAGTATCAAATATGTACTTTGACCCGTGATTTCATTCTTGGGAAACTAAATGAGAAGACTTTCATTATTAAGCCCTTTTTGAGCTTACATTCTAAGTTTGCAAATAAGTGGGTGACCAACATTGCTATAATGTTGAGTGTAATGTGCAAGTTACTACAAAAATATCTCTCCAGAAATTTGAATTCTGCATAACAGATTAGGAAAGGATTTTGAGGAGGTGATACTTGACATAAATTTTAATGAATGACCAACAATTTCAACAGATGTAGAAGAAAGATGAACATCACAACAGAAAAGAAATGCATAGCAGAGCAAGATATTTTGTGGAAAAAAATATACCATTTTGTGTATCTAGAGTAAGGTGGGTAGGGAATTAGTGGGAGGTCAAAAACTGGAAATGAATTGGGAACAATAGATTAGAGTTAGCCGTAAAAAGTAGAACGAGTTGATCATGCCTGTGAAATATGAAGAAGGCAGCCAGAGGGACAGTTTGGAAGTGGTTAATGATTTGTCCAAAAGTTTAATAAAATCTTGACTCAGGTAAATGATCATGAGAATTAAGAAGAAGAGATGGAAACATTTTAAAAACAAAATCATTTGGCTTTGGTGGCAGATCAGATAGTTCATCTGAGGAAGAAAGGGCAAGATGACTCAAAAGGTTCTGGTCCGTGGGGATGATGCTATGAACTGATTCAGGAGGTAGGAGAAAGAATGAGCGAGAATTGAGATCGGGACCTTTAAATGGAAGTGCCTCATATCTGGAGAACACAATGTAAGCTCTGAATTTTGAGATACGGTTGAATTTTAAAAGATCAATCAAGTTGTGATCAGAACTTAAGTGGTGCCATACACACCCTCTTACTCAGAGTAGAAGAGACCGATGGATTAGTCATTAACAGACAGGGGATGCACATTCACCCAGGAAACTAAAATCATCTTTATTAAAAGAAAAAAAAAAAATCCAAAAGCTGGTAAGGTCATTTATAGATAAAACCCAAAGCAGAAGAATTACTTTAGAAATTAAGGGGGTAGTTAATTTTTCTAAAACAATATAAAGGAAATGATGAGTGAGACGTGGGGGGAGATACGGAGGGAGGGGAGGGAGGAGAGGGAAGAGGAGGAAAGACAGGAAGGAAAAAGAGATCACAATTGAGTCTTCTGAATTTCAAATAAAGCAGAAATTAAAATTAGCTGCCAAGTATGTAACTGGGAATACGTTTAAAGTCATGAAATTGAAGACATACAAAAATATTAAAACAAATACACCTTCTCACTTTTCAACTGTCTCATTATCTAACATTTTGCACTTACGACTATAGTACAAAATCTACTATCTGTCTTTTTTACACATTAATTATGCAAGTTGACAGTAACAAACGACAAGGTAAGAGGCGAGAGTAACACTGGCTGTGATGGTTAAGGTTACGTGTCAACTTGGCTGGGCCGTGATTCTCAGTGGTTTGGCAGTTATATAATGATGTAATTTGCCAGTTATGTAATGATATGGTCATCCTCCATTTTGTGACCTGATGTGGTCATCCTCCATTTTCGTATAACACCAATTTCACATAATGACCTTGTATTTGGAATCTAAACATGTCAGTAAGTGAGGAGAGGATGTAATGGCTTAAAATAGATGTGCAACATAGCATAGTTGAAATAACATGAACTTTGAAATGAATATGATTTGTGTTCTAAATCCCAGCTTTGCCTTTTTATTAGTCATAAGACCTTGGGCAAAGATGTAACCTCTTTGAATTCCAATGTCTATGAGTATATTAACAGCCATCTTGCAGGATGTTATTATGACAATGAACTAGACAATCAAACATAATATATCTCAAAATTCCTGCAAAATGATTAAAAAAACAATAGTCATTATTATTACCTTTACTGTAGCCCCCATACTACATAATGTTCACACTGCCCAAATTAATATTTTCGTGGACATCTGTCTGTCTTCTTTTATTATTGCTGGTACTTTCATAGACCTTGGAGGAAAAGAGCTGATGGAGAAGAGACCCATCCTACCTTTTTATTATTGTTACAGTTCCCTAGTAGCAATGAGGCACAACTCGATTTAGAACAGATGACTATCAGTGCATTCCCAGAACTTTATTGCAGCCTGGGAAGAAGAACAGAAAAATAAGGGCAATACCACAGTATAGGGGCTGTATGGCACAGTCAGACAGAGTGGAAGGTTAAGTGGGAAGAGGGATCAAAGACATTAGCAAGGTCAAAACAGAAATGGCTTTACCCGTACTTCCTAGCTCTGCCTACTTGAATCAACAAAACACATTGACCAAACAGAAGAGGAGCACACTGTGTAGCCTGGGGCAACCAAATGAGGCTCGGACTTTGCTTTCACCATGCAGTAAGAAAATCCTCATATATATATTTTTTTAATTTTATTTATTTCATTGTTCTTGTTGAGAATATACACAGCAAAACATACACCAATTCAACAGTTTCTACATGTACCATTTAGTGACACTGATTACATTCTTTGAGTCGTGCAACCATTCTCACCCTCCTTTTCTGAGTTGTTCCCCCTCCATTAACATAAATTCACTCCCCTCCAAGGTTCCTATCTAATCTTTCAAGTTTCTGTTAACACTTTGATCTCATATAGATAGTTCTTAAAAGAGCATAATGCTCAAAACACACATGTTTTACTAGTTAAGCTCAACTATCTTTTGGTTTTAAGAAGACTTCAGGGGATATTTTTGTTTAAGTTTTAAGGATTATCTCAGGGCAATAGTTCCAAGGGTTCGGTCAACCTTCATGGCTCCGGGAAGTTTAGAGTCCATGAGAATTTGAAATTCGGTTCTGCATTTTCCATATTTTGATCAGGATTCTCCTATAGAATCTTTGTTCAAAACGTTCAGTAATGGTAGCCAGGTACCATTCAGTTCTTCTGGCCTCATAGAAAAAGAAAAATCTCTTGCTTTATGAATGTCTGGTGAACAGAATTAAACTGAACACTTCCAGTGTGCTCAACATAGTCCTAGGTATCAGGTAAAATACAAAATAGACAATCACTGCTTTAGATAGCTTTAAGTGAAATTAGGTTGCAGACTAAATAAAGGAAAAGTAAAAAAAAAAAAAAAAAGAGTAGAGACATGAAATAAGCAAAGAGGCACTAAATATCCTACAAGTAATAGTAATGAAAATGATAATAATAATAATGGATAATATTTATTAGCAACTTCCACCAAGCAGTGTTAGACACATTTATATAGGAAAGTGTTTGGTTTTAATAACTACAAAGAAGAAATCATTATCTTGATTTTAATGACAAGTAATATGTATTGAAGGTGATATGCTTGATTCTTCAATGCACAGTGTTCTTATTAAAATAACTGGCCAGGAAAGAGTTTATAATCAAGTACCACAAAAAATTGGAAATATTACTTGGAATAAATATTCACAATTGCAATTGTCTTCAAACGCAGTTCAAAACTATAAGAAATACAGGAGAGCACTAGCCTCAATAGCCCTTGGTGCAAGGAATTTACTTTTTTATGTGCTCATAAAAAATGTGTTTATACCACCAGTAATTTAAAATAACGATGCTACATGCAACAGCTATTATTGCAATACATAAGTTCAGTCTACCAATAATTAAATAACACGTCAAGCTATTTTAACACCTCTGTCGTGTATTTCTAAAATGAATGGCCTTATATCACCAAAACCTCACTTGTCTTCATTATCTGAAACATTTTCTGAGATGAGGATTTCCAGCAAGCATGTTAGAGTCCAAATGCAGTGTATATTTCTCTAATTCACTTTTTTTAATGTTCTGGGTATTAAGCAAACAATGGTAATATATAAAAGCAAGACTATCTTCCCACAGTGCAATCAATTCAAGATCATGTTCCAGCAGTGATTAGGGAAGCGCTTTGCTCATCCTGTGCAATTGAAGACAGGGGTCGTTTGGGTAATGTTTTTTGCAGGGATCAAGTCTGTGCATGGAAATGAATACAGTGGCAAGTATGCCCATAGCATTATAATCCAAATTAAAGTTAATGTTTTCATGATCACCTTAGAAATATTAATATATTCATTAGTTCACTTTGGCAATGGCTACTTTTCATACCTGTGTCATATCCTACCCCAATAAGAAGAGAAGAAAATGTCAGTCGAGGAGTCTACGTTTGACAGTCTACTGCTTACTGAGGAGTTCTTCTTAACTTCTTTTGCCTAAGTTTAGGGGTTTTTTTTGGGGGGGGGATTTAAATATAAAGGAAGTAGTTTAGTTATTAAATACAGGCTTCTTGGACTGTACATAGGATGGCATATTCATTTAGACTTGTGAACACTGGACCCCAAAGGTAAGAATGATGTACAATTATGTGATCTTGATAATATCTGCAGTTATGGAAATTCAAGTAGTAGACTAAAAGAAGACTTAGAGGCAAAGTAAATTAAGAATAAATAGAGAAAATGGGAATGTAGAGAGAAAAGAAAAGAGAATATAATGAAGAAATGGGATGAAGGATATAATAGATACAATAGCCAATTAATTTCTTCAAAGTTATGGTCTGTGAGTAAGTGATAGAACTTGAATTCTTTATCTCATCTGATGTTTACTTCCTTTAAGATAAGCCTCATATATATACATATATATATATACACACACACAAGTACATATAGATATAGATATATAGATATATATATAGATATAGATCCACACATGTATGGAAACCCTGGCGGCATAGTGGTTAAAAGCTGTGGATGCTAACCAAAAGGTTGGTGGTTTGAATCCACCAGGCACTCCTTGGAAACACTATAGGGCAGTTCTACTTTGTCCTATAGGGTCGCCATGAGTTGGGATCAACTCAACAGCAGTGGGTTTGGTTTTGGTTTGGTATATATGCATACATATTTATATATATGTACATATTCATATATATATATATATATTTTAAAGTTTCCTAGTTATTTTTGTTTCGGCAGCTCAGTAATGTCAATACCCAAGCCCCTGCATTTCTTTTGCATTTTGCACATGGTCCACAGGATGGGGGCTACAGTTCCAGCCATCAGTTGAATATTCAAATACATAGAATAGAAACATTTGGTCAACATAGAGAAAGTAGATGAATTCTGGAGTAGTTTTTCTAATGAAATATAGGCTCTGTGGAGGGTTGGATGTGGGAGGTGAAGAAAAAGCAATTAAAGATAAACTTTGTTTCTGAGAAAATAAAATTGGGATGGGTAAGCATATGTTGGGAAATAAGAGAATTCATGAGCTCTGCTTTGCAGATATCAATCAGAGAGATCTGGAGATAAAAAGATAACAAGATTGTTGTTGTTGTTAGGTGTCTTAAGTGATTCCAACTCATAGTGACCCTATGTATAATAGAAGGAAACACTGCCTGGGGCTGTGCCATACTCACAATCTTTGCTAAGATAGAGCCAGTTATTGCAGCCCCTGTGTCAATCCATCTCATTAAGGGTCTTCCTCTTTTTTGCTGACCCTCAACCTTACCAAGCATGATGTCCTTCTCCAGGGACTGGTCCCTCCTGATAATATGTCCAATGTAAGTGAGACAAAGTCTCACCATCCTTGCTTCTAAGGAGCATTTTGGCTGTACTTCTTCCAAGACAGACTTGTTCGTTCTTCTGGCAGTCCATGGTATGGTCAATATTCTTCACCAAGCCATAATTCAAAGGCATCAATTCTTCTATGGCCTTCCCTACTCGTTGTCCAGCTGTTGCATGCATATGAGGTGATTAAAAATACCATGGCTTGGGTCAGGCACACCTCAGTCCTCAAAGTGACATATTTGCTTTTAAACACTTTAAAGAAGTCTTTTGCAGCAGATTTGCCCGATGTATTACATAGTTTGATTTCTTGACTGCTGCTTCCATGGGCATTGAATGTGGACTGGAGTAAAATGAAATCTTTGGCAACTTCAGTCTTTTCTCCATTTATCATGATGTAGCTTATGGGTCCAGTTGCGAGGATTTTTGTTTTCTTTATGTTGAAGTGTAACCCACACTGAAGGCTGTAGTCTTTGATCTTCATTAATAAGTGCTTCAAGTCCTCTTCCCCTTTCAACAAGCAATGCTGTGTCATCTGCACATCATAGGTTGTTAATGAGTCTTCCTCCAATCCTGATGAACTAATGGCTCTTGTCCCAAATATACAGTTAAGATAGCTCAAAACTCCACTGCATTACAATCACAGGTGGGGTGAGTTAAGAACAAACCACCATATTTAAGAATTATCTAACTATAATATGAAAAGACTAATTACCATTTGTACACAATAAATAAAAAGCACATCTAGAAACATACCCCAAAAAATCAAAATCAAACCCATTACCATCAAGTTGATTCTGACTCATAATGACCCTATAGGACAAAGTAGAACTGCTCCATAATGTTTCCAAGGAGCAGCTGGTGGATTTAAACTGCTGACCTTTTGGTTAACAGCCAAGCTCTTAACTGCTGTGCCACCAGGAACATAACAGATCATACAACTAGAGGAAAAATAAAGCACGGTTTGAAGAAACAATAGACATAGGTCTAGATCCAACGTAGCTCACTGGCTTTTTTATTGAAAATTTTCTAATTTATATATCTAGTGTTTTTCCTTCCCCAATGCCACCATGGCATCCAATTTTTTGCTTATAGGAAAATTGCTTCAGTGTTCTCATGTATAAAATAAGATTGGATTAAACCAAGGAACAGCAAACATAGAGTCATGAGTCTACTCTCTCTCTCCTATGTCCATAAATGACTGATAATGGCAATCTTTTTTACTGGTAAGAACACAGCTTCAAAATAATAGTCACACTTAAAACATGAGTTTATTTTAAGAAATAAATGAAGTTATACACATAAAGAACTTTGCACAGTACCTGGCATGGAAAAACTGCAGAGGCCTCCAAGATGCCTCTGCTAGTCACAGATCAGACTTATTCAGGAGATGATAAATTAGCTGTATTTTACACACTATCTCAAATAAACTGATTGTGGTTGCTTGGAACACTTCTGCAAGAGGGGTAGAGTGCTAAAGATGGGGTTAAATCCAGGAGAATGGAGAAACATGTGCAATATATTTACCAAATGACAGTTTTCAATTCTAAATTTTAAAAATCAGATTGTTAAATATATATTCTGCAGCTCCCAGATATTAATACGTAGAATTTACTCGGTCTTCTTAGAATAGTGTTTAAAACACAATACTATTCCTGGCTTCCATTTTTATTTTTTCTCTATAGAATATAGAATACATCCTGGTTCAATATGGTTATTTTAATTTTAATTATAGGCATACTTCTATGTCTCCAAATATTGTTTCTTAAGCATCACTCTATAGCTAGAGAATGCAATGGCTTCAAATATTCCCACCAGAAAAGAAGTCTTTCCCTAAACAAAGTGGTTCTAATGGAAGAAAAGTAGAGAAGAAACAACAAAAATAATACCACCATTAGCTGTTTCTACAGGAATCTCAATTGTCCCCTGTTGAAATGGCAAAGCAGATGCTCTGAAATGTAAGTTAAGTGGAGAGTGAAAGATGAATGCTGCAAAATCCATAAAAACACCAAAAACATGCTAATAATAACAATAATAAACTCCAGTAGCAATAAATTTGTTAATAAGGTAGAACCAATATTTTGCTTTAATAGAAGCATCCGGACCTGTGTGAACTCTTTTTGTAACTAAAATACAGAATATTTTCTGCTAGAACATGGCCCATTAAAACTTCTTGTAATAAAAGTGTTCAGGCATTTTGATGGCTTTCAGCAGCACTATTCTATTCATTCATTATCTACCTGTTGAGCACCAATAGGTATTTTGCTGCTGATGTCCAGACTAAGACAGATGAAGAAGAACCTGGTGATCTACTTCTAAAAAATCAGCCAATGAAAAGCCTAGGGATCAAAATGGACTGATACCTTTGTTTATGGGGTCACTGACTCAAGAGCAGCTAACAAAACAACCATCGTAGAGCTTGCGTTGTACAGCAGAGATCCTCCAAGTGTGAGCTCGGACTAGCAGCCTCAGCTTCACCAGGGACCTAGTTAGATGCATATTCTCGGCCCCTCCTGAAACTGACTAGATCTAAAGCTATGGTAGCAGATCCCAGAAATCTGTGTTCTAATGAGCCCTCCGGAAGATTCTGATGCATGCTAAAGTGCCAATGCCCCGGAAGATTCTGATGCATGCTAAAGTGCCAATGCCCCGGAAGATTCTGATGCATGCTAAAGTGCCAATGCCCCGGAAGATTCTGATGCATGCTAAAGTGCCAATGCTCCAGAAGATTCTGATGCATGCTAAAGTGCCAATGCTCCAGAAGATTCTGATGCATGCTAAAGTGCCAATGCCCCGGAAGATTCTGACGCATGCTGAAGTGCCAATGCTCCGGAAGATTCTGACGCATGCTAAAGTGCCAATGCCCCGGAAGATTCTGACGCATGCTAAAGTGCCAATGCTCCGGAAGATTCTGATGCAGGCTGAAGTGCCAATGCCCCGGAAGATTCTGATGCATGCTAAAGTGCCAATGCTCCGGAAGATTCTGATGCAGGCTAAAGTGCCAATGCCCCGGAAGATTCTGATGCAGGCTGAAGTGCCAATGCTCCGGAAGATTCTGATGCAGGCTAAAGTGCCAATGCTCCAGAAGATTCTGATGCATGCTAAAGTGCCAATGCCCCGGAAGATTCTGATGCATGCTAAAGTGCCAATGCTCCGGAAGATTCTGACGCAGGCTAAAGTGCCAGTGCTCCGGAAGATTCTGACGCAGGCTAAAGTGCCAGTGCCCCGGAAGATTCTGACGCAGGCTAAAGTGCCAGTGCCCCGGAAGATTCTGACGCAGGCTAAAGTGCCAGTGCCCCGGAAGATTCTGACGCAGGCTAAAGTGCCAGTGCCCCGGAAGATTCTGACGCAGGCTAAAGTGCCAGTGCCCCGGAAGATTCTGACGCAGGCTAAAGTGCCAGTGCCCCGGAAGATTCTGACGCAGGCTAAAGTGCCAGTGCCCCGGAAGATTCTGACGCAGGCTAAAGTGCCAGTGCCCCGGAAGATTCTGACGCAGGCTGAAGTGCCAGTGCCCCGGAAGATTCTGACGCAGGCTAAAGTGCCAATGCCCCGGAAGATTCTGACGCAGGCTAAAGTGCCAATGCCCCGGAAGATTCTGACGCAGGCTGAAGTGCCAATGCCCCGGAAGATTCTGACGCAGGCTGAAGTGCCAATGCTCCGGAAGATTCTGACGCATGCTGAAGTGCCAATGCTCCGGAAGATTCTGACGCATGCTAAAGTGCCAATGCTCCGGAAGATTCTGACGCATGCTAAAGTGCCAATGCTCCGGAAGATTCTGACGCATGCTAAAGTGCCAATGCTCCAGAAGATTCTGACGCAGGCTAAAGTGCCAATGCCCCGGAAGATTCTGACGCATGCTAAAGTGCCAATGCTCCGGAAGATTCTGACGCAGGCTAAAGTGCCAATGCCCCGGAAGATTCTGACGCAGGCTAAAGTGCCAGTGCCCCGGAAGATTCTGATGCAGGCTGAAGTGCCAGTGCCCCGGAAGATTCTGACGCAGGCTAAAGTGCCAATGCCCCGGAAGATTCTGACGCAGGCTGAAGTCCCAGTGCCCCGGAAGATTCTGATGCAGGCTAAAGTGCCAATGCTCCAGAAGATTCTGACGCAGGCTAAAGTGCCAGTGCCCCGGAAGATTCTGACGCAGACTAAAGTGCCAATGCTCCAGAAGATTCTGACGCAGGCTAAAGTGCCAGTGCCCCGGAAGATTCTGACGCAGGCTAAAGTGCCAATGCTCCAGAAGATTCTGACGCAGGCTAAAGTGCCAGTGCCCCGGAAGATTCTGATGCAGGCTAAAGTGCCAGTGCCCCGGAAGATTCTGATGCAGGCTAAAGTGCCAATGCTCCAGAAGATTCTGACGCAGGCTAAAGTGCCAGTGCCCCGGAAGATTCTGACGCAGTCTAAAGTGCCAGTGCCCCGGAAGATTCTGACGCAGGCTAAAGTGCCAATGCTCCAGAAGATTCTGACGCAGGCTAAAGTGCCAGTGCCCCGGAAGATTCTGACGCAGGCTAAAGTGCCAATGCTCCAGAAGATCCTGACGCAGGCTGAAGTGCCAGTGCCCCGGAAGATTCTGATGCAGGCTAAAGTGCCAGTGCCCCGGAAGATTCTGATGCAGGCTAAAGTGCCAATGCTCCAGAAGATTCTGACTCAGGCTAAAGTGCCAGTGCTCCGGAAGATTCTGACGCAGGCTGAAGTGCCAGTGCCCCGGAAGATTCTGACGCAGGCTAAAGTGCCAATGCCCCGGAAGATTCTGACGCAGGCTAAAGTGCCAATGCTCCGGAAGATTCTGACGCAGGCTAAAGTGCCAGTGCTCCGGAAGATTCTGACGCAGGCTGAAGTGCCAGTGCCCCGGAAGATTCTGACGCAGGCTAAAGTGCCAATGCCCCGGAAGATTCTGACGCAGGCTGAAGTGCCAATGCCCCGGAAGATTCTGATGCAGGCTAAAGTGCCAATGCTCCAGAAGATTCTGACGCAGGCTGAAGTGCCAGTGCCCCGGAAGATTCTGACGCAGGCTGAAGTGCCAATGCCCCGGAAGATTCTGATGCAGGCTAAAGTGCCAATGCTCCAGAAGATTCTGACGTAGGCTAAAGTGCCAGTGCCCCGGAAGATTCTGATGCAGGCTAAAGTGCCAGTGCCCCGGAAGATTCTGATGCAGGCTAAAGTGCCAATGCTCCAGAAGATTCTGACGCAGGCTAAAGTGCCAGTGCCCTGGAAGATTCTGACGCAGGCTAAAGTGCCAATGCCCCGGAAGATTCTGATGCAGGCTAAAGTGCCAGTGCCCCGGAAGATTCTGACGCAGGCTAAAGTGCCAATGCCCCGGAAGATTCTGACGCAGGCTAAAGTGCCAATGCTCCAGAAGATTCTGACGCAGGCTGAAGTGCCAGTGCCCCGGAAGATTCTGACGCAGGCTGAAGTGCCAATGCCCCGGAAGATTCTGACGCAGGCTGAAGTGCCAGTGCTCCGGAAGATTCTGACGCAGGCTGAAGTGCCAGTGCCCCGGAAGATTCTGACGCAGGCTGAAGTGCCAGTGCTCCGGAAGATTCTGACGCAGGCTGAAGTGCCAATGCTCCAGAAGATTCTGACGCAGGCTGAAGTGCCAGTGCTCCGGAAGATTCTGACGCAGGCTGAAGTGCCAGTGCTCCGGAAGATTCTGACGCAGGCTGAAGTGCCAGTGCTCCAGAAGATTCTGACGCAGGCTGACGTGCCAGTGCTCTTTAAAGAGCCGCTGATGTATGGGATTCAACCAGTTGCTGCCGAGTCAGCTCCGACGAACGGTTGACCCCCTGTGTGTCAGGGGAGAACTGTGCTTCAAGAGCTTTCAGTGGCTGATTTTTTTTGTAAGTAGATCGCCAGGCCTTTCATCTGCGGTTTCCCTGGGTGGACCTGAGCGTCCAACCTTTCAGTTAGTGGCCTAGAGCTTTAACTGTCTGGCCAACCAGGGACTCTAATGTATGGGATGATATATCAGTAAAGGAATCCTGAGCTTCACCTGCTTGTACTTACCTAAAAAGACGTTCTGCATATATGAAACCTGTTGCAACAAAAAATGGGTTGCAATAAATCCCTAAGTAACAATAATTGTATAAAACCTTTAGATCATACAACAAATATCCAGAAACCATTTAAAAATTCAATTTTACCGAGTTCTATTATCAGTAGTATTTGCCCTGCTGTATAGTATAGGTGGAAACCCTGGTGGCGTAGTGTTTAAGAGCTATGGCTAATAGCCAAAGAGGCAGCGGTTCGAATCCACCAAGCACTCCTTGGAAACCCTATGGGGCAGTTCTGCCCTGTCCCACTGGGTTGTTATGAGTCAGAATCTACTCAACAGCAATGTTTTGTTTTGTTTTGTTTTTTGTTTGAATAGTACATTTAACAGTACATCTGTGCTGTTATGTAGTATTTCCTAAAACCCTTCTAGATATGAAAATAATAGTTCCCTTTGAAGGCACTCAATCCAGTTACGATGAACATACACATTTATTAATAGTTCATTCTCAAATAACTCTGAAAAGTTAAATGTAGGCCAGGAAGATATATCTGTTTTGCATTGGGATTGCAGATTCAGGATTCTTCTGCATCAGGGTTGTACTTCAAAATCTATCAGCTGGCCAATAATTTTTTCAGACTGTCAAAGTGTCACTCGTTCCTCTACCACCTGGAACAAACAGTGCCAAAGCATCTGATAGTAAAACATGTAGGGCCTAAAGAATTACAACAATTTTAAATTTTAATTACCTTTCTTTCTTTCCAGTAGTCTGATTTATTTCAGATCCTGGACCTATAAGCTCCTGATTTATAGCGTGGATAGTTCCTTATGTCCCCAGATAAAAGCACTTAAAAGTAAAGTTATGTGTTCCCAGGCGATGTACCTAAGCAGAATGACTGGAGACCAAGCCTTTCGCTGTAATACTGAGTTTACTAATAGAGGTGCATGTGGGTAAGGGCATGGCTCTGAGGAAAGCTTTGGGTTCAGGTATCTTTGACTTTCATGGACTCACTTTCATAGCCTTCATAATATGGCACATCCCTAATCATCCAGGCATATGGTGAATGTATAGAGATCCATGCATAATTAACAGACAACTGAAGGCTTGTAAATAAATTGTTAAAGCTCATGGTAGGAGGGGCAGCCTTGTGGCATAATGATATTTGTGCTGCTCGCCTGAGAACTGGGCACCTCTCGGAAGAGCACAGTAATTTTATAATTAACTCTCGACACACATTACCTTTAATTACATAAAGCAGACTCGCTTGGAGGAATCTGTACATAAATGTGAGCATGTGAGTGTGTGCATGTATGATTCTGAGCAGTGGCTCCATGCAGAGTGTCTCTAATGAGAGAGGTTTCTTCCTTCTGAGAAACTACATGGCTGATCCAGCTCAAGTGCCTTCTTGATGTGAGAGAGAAAAATATGATAACGAGGAAGACATGTTAAACAGAAGGGAATCTCTGGGTACTCTTCAGGAAGAAATAATCTTATTGGTAATGGACAACAGAACTGACACTACATTGAACCCCTACTAGAAAAGCCTTCTATTTATTGCTAGACAAATGCTCTGATAAGGGAAATTCTATGAAGATGTTTATATCAAGTAAGTGATCACTAGCCCTTACTTGAGGAATTGATGCCTTTGAATCATGGTGTTCCAAAGAATATTGAATAGACCTTAGAGTGCCAGAAGAGCAAACAAATCTGTCTTGGAAGAAGTACAGCCAGGATGCTTCTTAAAAGCAAGGATGGCAAGACTATCTCTGACATAATTTGGACATGTTATCTGAAGGGACCAGTCCCAGGAGAAGGGCCTCATGCTTGGTAAAGTAGAGAGTCAGCTAAATAGAAGATCCTCAATGAGAGGAATTGATGCAGTGGCTGCCAAGAATGGGATCAAGCATAACAACGCTTGTGAGGACGGCGCAGGACTGGGCAGTGTTTCATTCTGTTGTACCTAGGGTCACTTTGAGTTGAAACTGACTCGACAGCACCTAACAGCAACAATGCTTTCTTACAGGGCAGTATTTTTTTTTTTTTTCTCTTTGAACATTTGCCTAGGTTAAAAATGGCAGTGTAGAAGGTAAGAAATTATTTACTTTCTTGGTTTATTTAGTTTATGTATACAATAATCTATAGCCATCCAGGCTAGATTGAAATGGCAATTCTAAAGCAAAATTGTGTAGGAGAAATGTTCAGTTCCAATGCCCATCCATTCCACAAACCTCTAGGCACTTCTGGCCTTTTTTGGCTTTCCAACGCCCCTCATTGCGCACATGCTTGAACCTACTGAATTCAGAAATGTGCTTGCTCTGTTCCACAAACCAGAGCCACAGATGGAGAATCCAGCTTATAGAAGTGTTTTTTTTTTTAACCCATAGGGTGTTTTATCATAGTTTGCCGTTTTGTTGCCCACCTTCCCTTCCCCCCAGTGGATCAGTTCCCAACAGTTGATGATTGAAATAGTTCACATCAAAGTCTGGATTCTTGGCTCCTCTTGAGAAGGTGGAATTGCCAGCCACGTCAAGGTTCCATTCCCACATGAAGCCACCATGTGAGCAGCAGCTGCCCCAGAGAAGGGGGACTGTGTGTTCCAGGAAGCCTCAGTTCTCAATACTAACCATTACTCTCCCCGACTGAAGCCAAGCACCAGCAGCCATTTTCATCAAACCACCACTGCTGTTTTTCTTATACTTAATTCTGGTGGCGTAGTGGTTAAGTGCTATGGCTGCTAACCAAAGGGTCGGCAGTTCAAATCCGCCAGGCGCTTCTTGGAAACTCTATGGGACAGTTCTACCCTGTCCTATACGGTCACTATGGGTTGGAATCGACTCGACGGCACTGGGGTTTTTTTTTCTTTTTTAAATTCACTTTACTTATTTATATCATCTGCTGACCTCTGTAGGTGCTCGAGTTTATCAATACCAACTACAGCTATTTCTTCTTCCTCCTGTCAGTTCATTGTCCCCATAACCTTTAGAGAAAGTCAATAAGCTTTTTGAACCCAGCTGCGTTGCCTCTCATTTTTGTAACCCAAATATAATCACAACAAGGTCCAAAGCCTTATGGTGTCATCTCTTTCTTTAATATTCAAATAACGCTATTCAAGCAACATTCCACACTGACAGTAATACCTTCAGTTCCACTTGGAAAGCTTCCAGGAGGTCACAAAGATGTCTTGGGTAAGGTCCGTGTTTATTAAGGCTCCTGGCATCGCTCGCCTCTTGTCCAAAACTGCTCCTGCTCCCTCTGATCATCTGGGCCCTTCTTATCATGATGTCTCTGAGCTTCTCCACCTCCCACTGTTAACCTTTTTCTCAAAAAATGGACTTAGCCCTTCCTTTGTTGCCCTAGATAGTGGATGGCATGAGTACTCACTGTACTGAATTGTGGTGGTTGACAAAGTTTACTGGTGGCTTTGGTGACAACTTAAGAAAATTATAAGAAATACCTTAGAACTGGACACCAGGTGGGATAAGTTCCTTAAACATCAACTTCCCTTCTCCCATCCCAGCCTTTTCTTTTTTCTTGGTTTTCCAGTGGGAATTCAAAAGTCTCTTAGCATTACAAAAACTGTAGTTGAAAAAAAAGTATAATCTTCTCAACATACAGTACAGGGGTAGTTGTTTATTCATACAAAATAAAAGACACTGAACCCCTAGCTCACACCACACATAAAAACCTATTGCAGGTAGATGATATACCCATAAAGCTTTTATAAAATCTACCTTATGGGGTAGATTAAAGGCACAGAAAATACCATCATAATGGGAAAGATGAATATATTCCACAGCATTAAAATTAGTAAGTTTTTTTTTTTTTTTTTTTAAAGACTATATAACCTCCAAAACACACTGCCGTTAAGTAGATTCTGATTCATAGCAACCCTGTAGGGTTTCCAAGGCTGTAAATCTTTACAGAAGCAGACTGCCACATCTTCCTTTCTTGGAGCCACTGGTAGTTTTTAAACTACAACCTCTGGGTTAGCAGTCAATCGCTTTACCCACTGTGCCACCAAGTCTCCTTAAAGACTCTATAAAGAGGGTGAAAAGGTAAGCCAAAGAATGAGAGAAGTATATGAAACACATATAACAGAAATAAGACTAATGATAAGAATACATACATACATATATATGATAGAAAACTGGAAAAATACAGAAAAATGGGAAAAGACTTCTACAAACATGTTAGAAAATAAATCAAAATAGACAATAAATATTTGAAAAGGTTCTTAACTATCATAGTAATTAGGGCAAATGTAAATTTTAACCGCAATCAGGTGGTAAGAGGCCATCATTACACATAGGGTTGCCAAAACTAGCAAATAAAAGTACAGGATGTTCAGTTAAATTTGAATTTCAGGTAAACAACAATTTTTTTTAAAACTATAAATATGTCCCGTGTAATATTTAGGACATACTTGTAGTATAGAATTGTTTGTTTTTTACTCAAAATTCATATTCAACCGTGTGTCGTATATTTTATCTGGCAACTCTAATATTAGGGAAAAAAATGTGCACTACCCAAATGTCCCCTTTCAGCAGAATGATCAATTAATATTGGTATAGTCATATGACAGAATACTATGCCACAATGAAAATTAAGGATAATGGTTTACTTTGGGGTGAAGGGAGGTTGTTACATGGAGGAAAAATAGGACAATTCTGGGGTGCTAGCTGGCAATGTTCTGTTCTTCAATCTTTCTATATATTATGTTTGTCATGGATGAAATTGTTTCCCCCAAAAATAGGTGTATCAATTTGGCTAGGCCATGATTCCCCAGTATTATGTGATTGTCCACTGTTTTGTCATCTGACATGATTTTCTGTGTGTTGTGAATCTTACCACTATGATGTTAATGAGATGGAATAGCGGCAGTTATGCTGATGAGATCTATAAGGTTAGACTGTGTCTTAAGACAATCTCTTTTGCCATATAAAAGAGAGAGTCAAGCAGAGAGATAGGGGACCTCATACCACCAAGAAAGCAGCCCTGTGAACAGATCACATCCTTTGGACCAGAGGTTCCTACACTGAGAAGCTCCCAGGCCAAGGGAAGACTGATGACAAGGACCTTGCTCCAGAGCCGACAGAGAGAGAGAACTTTCCCCTGGAGCTGATGCCCTGAATTTGGACTTGTAGCCTACTGGACTGTGAAAGAATAAATTTCTCTTTGTTAAAGCCATCCACTTGTGGTATTTCTGTTATAGCAGAACTAGATGACTATGACAATATTTTATGTGCTTTTCTATACGTGTGTGGAAACCCTGGTAGTGTAGTAGTTAACAGTTCGGCTGTTAACCAAAAGGTCAGCAGTTCAAATCCACCAGGTGCTCCTTGGAAACTCTATGGGGCAGTTCTGCTCTGTTCTGTAGGGTCGCTATGAGTCAGAATCAACTTGACAGCAAGGAGTCTGAGTCAGTCTATATGTGTGCATATTTCATAATTTTAAAAAGCTGTAAAACACTGCAAAAAACATCTCATTATGCAAACTTTATCTTAAACTTTCCCATTTAGACTAGACATAGCCAAATGGCCTGTTACAGTGTTTATCAAACAAAGAATAGCTGTCTCTACCAGAGACTCTCAGACACAGAGTAAATAATAAGTACAATGTTATAAGACCTGAGAGTCATAGGAAATCGTAGATTGGCAGGAATCGGTAATATGGTACTGTTACTTTTAAGGCAAACCTATTACTTGGGTACAATAACAGAAGCATTGCTATGTGACTATGTCAGAAATATGATAAGGCAAATTTTGGTTTCTAAAATTCTCAGTGAGCATCCGTATATAGAGAGATAAGAAGAATATGTATGATTTAGTGAAACAGCAGAAGAGAAACCCTATAAGGAAAACCCCATGACTTCTTGGAGATTCCTTGGTGTTGCCTACAAATGACACTAAACACCACTTAGCAAGACCTAATGACCAACAACAGCCCAGGAGTGTGTATGGATCCTACAGACATCCTTGGTGCAACCTCCCTCCACTGTCCAGGCAGAGGAACGACTCACCCAGCCACCACCACAAGAAAGGGAAGAAGGGACTCCATAATTTCCTGAAGCACTGTCTCAAACAAAGCAACATTACTGCTGAATTCTGGAAACAGCCAGGAGAGACCACCTGGAAATGCAGCAGTCAAGACTGCAACAGTCTTTTTGTGAAATGACTTCACATTAACTCTGAACCTGAGTCTAGGATTTCAAATAGCACCAATGTCAGAAATGACTTGATGGCAATGGGTGGTGTTTTTTTGTTTTTGTTTTCCAAATGCAACTACAACTCACACATTCTTTCTCCAGGTTCAAAATAAGGGTTACATTCTATCACATGTCTGTATTTATTACAATTTATTTTTTTTTTATACTCCCACCAACAATTTATTCCAAACTTTGAAACAGTCCCCTTAAAACATGCTATACTCACAAATTTGAGTCCTATCTGCTGGCCTTCCAGAAAGAAAATAAAAAATATTTTCCTGCCAGCACCCCTCAGCAGTGCTACTGGAACCATCACACTCAGGTGTGAAGAATATAAAAAATAGTTATGAACTGTTCAATTATCAGTGTGTTTGATAACGTGAGTTTTAAAATAATATTAATCGTATTAATTTTTATTTCATGGATCTTCTGAGACATAACGGGCAAGTATATCTAACCAATATGCAGCCACGAGCCTGATGTCACCATGTAATTCTACAGTATATATAAAAATAACACTTCCTATTTGTTGGAGATAAATGGCTGAGCGTATCTAAACTAAGATGTCTTGTCCCTTTCTGTCCATGTACAAGGCCACTACTAGAAACAGCTGCCATGGTGAAGGCTGGGTTGGTAATATTCCCAACGAACCTTGCAACTTTGAAAACAACTCTGAGTAAAGCTTCCACATGCCATCCCACAATGAGCAATAAGCAAGGACTATACCCTGTTCGGCTGTTCGAATCCACCAGCCTCTAGTTGGAAATCCTATAGAGCAGTTCCATTCTTTCCTATAGGGTGCCTATGAGTTGGAATTGACTCAGTGGCAACCAGTTTTTTATACCCGGAATATCAGCTATTAGAGACCTTTCAGTGAGAGATAGGAGTGCATACGCCTTGTCTTCTCCATGGCACCTCACCAACTTTTCTCTTCTTCTTCTAAGGCTCTGCAAACATCATAGAGAAGGATGTCTCTACAGCAGCTTTAGCAGTGGTTTCATCGCTAGTCCACTATGCTGCTGGATAACTGCCCAGAGAGTGCCTACATGCCCCATATAATGTGTGTCAGGTGAAAATAGATCAATGGGTCTGAAAGAAGGAACTGTCAACCTGCCTCAGAGGAACTATTCAAAAAGCCTCCTTGAAGAATGATGTCCTTGTTCTGGTTACCTCAGAGTCCTGAACATTTGTTGCAAGTACTGAAGGCAAATGTGTTGACAGAAGGTAGAAGACCTGGTGGAAGTGGCAACAGCCTAGTCACAGTTTATTGCGATAGGGAGTTCATTCAATACCTACTATATTCCCCTACTTTGGGAAAAAAAAAGTCTAAAACACAGTCCTTCTCAAGATTTTTTAAAATCTGCTTGGGGAGATTAGCCTGAGCATAGGAAAATAATGGTAAAGTATAAGTCATCAAAGCTACTTAAATGTATAACACCATCTCTAAACACTAAAGGAGTTTCAAGAGATAAGGATGAGAGCTCTCACAGCCTTCTGTGGTACAAGATCTAAAATTAAGTCTCACTATTATGTGCTGCTGTGATAACTTGTGAAATTGCCAGCATTTCAAATGGCCTAGCTGCGAGTCCTCATTCCCACTTTGCTTCTTTGGAAAAGGTCCCTGAGCCAAACAACTCTCTTGATCGAGGAAGGCCAATTCCTGCTTATCCCTGAGTAATGGGTTGCAGTTTCCTACCAGCCTCTAGAGTTATTCAAACAAGCCAATCACTTCCTCCCATTAGAACCAGGGGGCACCTCACCCTCTTAGTACTACAAAGCCTGTCTCAAACTATGTTCACTATGTTCCTGGATGCAACCCTGAAAGTCCTTGCATGGAGTGGGGTGTCCTCTTCCCCCAGGCAATAAGTATATGTAACTAATAAAACTGCTGTCCATCTCATCTGTCCAGTATCAGGTGACATTTGTTTGGCCATCTCCATAAACCTAGGGTGGGAATCTCTCCCTTATCAACAAAGTGAATAAACCCAGTACCAGCAGGAGATTAAAACGTCTTCCTGCAGATCCAGTTCACTGGTCCCCAATTCTCCCAAGGCCATTCTCTTAAATAGTCACAAAGGACAGGGCAGCATGCTTGGAGGCTGGGCATGGGGCCAGCCTAAGGCAACCCAGGAATCACATGCACAAGCAGTGAATCTCTAAAGGTCTGTAATGGATTGGATTTTGTCCCCCTCAGATATATGTTAGAATCCTAACTCCCATACCAGTGAATGTAATATAATCTTGTATAACATAATCACCTTCCATAATGCATTTTAATGTTATCAGTCAGTTGAGGTCCTATTAGCGCAGGGTAGATCTTAACCCAGTCACCTCTGAATTATACAAAGAATACCATAGACACAGAGACCTGCATGCACAAACTGGAGAAGACAGATGCCAAGTAAGGACTGTCTATAAGCCAAGGAACCAAGGAATGCCTGGGGCTACTGACCAGAAGGGAATGGACAAGACTAAGACCATGACTTGGACTTTTAGCCTCCAGAGCTGAAGAAAATACATTTTGTTTTTCAAAGCCACCCACTTGTGTATTTCTTTTATAGCTGCACCAGGAAACTAAGACAGCACCCTAATTAAGACTGACATTGTCCTTCACAAGGGCACCTTCCGTAAAACTCTTCCCTCTGGACTTCAGTAAAGAGATGAAGCCCTAATGCCCTCCTTCTCCCTGCCCATGCATGTCCCCACCTAGCCCACTTTATGCACCTGAGAATCTGTAGCTCCAACTGCACACGAAACACCTTCAAATACTATGTCACTAGAGACTAATTAACCTCGAGGGAGGTGAAAACAGCAGCAGCAGCCTTGACGTCACTGCAGCTATATCAAACGGCCTGATGTAAATCAGGAGAGCCAGGAAGCAAACATCCAGCTTTTCGGAATTGAATTGAGAATCTTCCCCGACATCTGAGGTTTGATGTCTTTCAGCAGAGATGACAGCCCTGAAACTGCTGTCCCATTACCAAGTGGAATATAAAACGCACGTCAGGGCATCATTTACATATCACACAGACACCTCAAGCTGGCAAGTGTGTTGCTCAATAAAGATAATACAAATAAATCAGGGCTTAGGGGATGGGGAACTGCCTTGGGACAGGTGAGTTAGTATGGTGAGTGCTTGGCAGTTAATTAAGCAGCGTTGAATGTTGGAAGGGTTAAAGGAAAGAGCAGAGTTTAGTAAAGGTCTCTTTTCCTTCGTGCTGTTCTCCATTTATCACCTCTCACCATGAGACAAGGCTCTGAGCAACCAGAAGCCGTGATCTTGCAAATTATTTCCCTTCAAACATCGAAGTGGTGTTGAGTTGAGGGGAGGAGGTGGTAGGAATAGAAACAAGATCAAAATATGAAGGCGTGTTTGTGTGATGCAAGGAAAATCGGCTCTTAAAACAACTGCTAAAAGCGAGTCAGGCTCCCCAAGTCATGGGAAGCTTTTCACTCTTTTGAAACATGTGTTTCAGAAACTGATTCTTATTTGATTTACTTTTCTTTCGTACATTTTATTATTTAATATATTACCTTATTGACCTTAGGCTACAATAGTATTCCCTCTACCTAGCATAGGGTCTGAAACTATAAAGCACTCAACAAACATTTACTGAATAACAGAGGACCTAATTAAATCCACAGACAATAATCTGGATTTCTAAGTGAGATGTACTATTTATTATAAAGGAGAAAGAGCAATGTAATTTTGGAAAGTGCTTTTTCATTACAGTCATAAACAGCTTAATTCATAGCCTGGTTCTGTCAATCAATAACTATATGATCTTCATCAAACTATATCATTTAAGCTTCAGGGGCTTCAATTGTATAGGAAGGAAGGAAGGAAGGAAGGAAGGAAGGAAGGAAGGAAGGAAGGAAGGAAGGAAGGAAGGAAGGAAGGAAGGAAGGAAGGAAGGAGGGAAGGAGGGAAGGAGGGAAGGAGGGAAGGAGGGAAGGAGGGAAGGAGGGAAGGAGGGAAGGAGGGAAGGAGGGAGGGAGGGAGGGAGGGAGGGAGGGAGGGAGGGAGGGAGGGAGGGAGGGAGGGAAGGAAGGAAAGGGAGGGAGGGGGGAGGAAGGGAGGGAGGGACGGGGTAGGGAGGGAGGAAATGGGGAGGGAAGGAGGAAGCAGGGAGAGAGAAAAAGAGGCCTCATAACAATGGTGAGTATCCATGGAGCACTTAGTATGCACACTGTTCTAAAAGCTTTACATGCATTAGCTGATTTAATAGTTATAACGATTATCATTACATAAGAAAACTGAGACACAGAAGTTAAGTAATTTTCCTAAGGTCGCACAGATGGTAAGTAGCAGAGAATGGATGGTAAGTAGCAGAGAATGGATGGAAATCTAGACACTGTGACTCAAGATACTGTAAATCTCTCCCCCAAACATGCACACACACACACACTGCTCCCTCTCATGCAACTGTAATATACTACCTCTTAAGGCTGTGATGGAGGGTCCCTGGGTGGTGCAAATGGCTAACACACCAGACTTCTAACACAAGGGTTAGAAGCCTGAGTCCACCTAGAGGTGCCCTGGAAAAATAGGCCCGGAAATCTAATTCCAAAAAATCAGTCATTGAAAACCCTGTGGAGCACAGTTCTACCCTGACACACATGGAGTCGTCATGAGTTGAAATTGACTTGATGGCAGCAGATTAAGGCTGTGGTGTGGATAGTAGTAAATGAACTACCGTATGGAGAGAAGGCTACCAGTGCTGTTTTCACTAAGCTCTTTGGATGAAAGTGAACAGCACACCTTCTCATCCCTCCTTGAGCCTACGGCTACCCCTGAGTCCTAACCCCTTCTTCACTCAATCTGGAGGTTTACAAATTTGCTTCCTTTATCTGTAAGCACCAATGTGTTTTTCACTTTCATCCTAGATCTTGTTGCAAAAGGAATATTCACACCAAAGGCCACAACAAAAAGTCCTGTTTGACTAGCACATAATAGACCAGCAGGTGTCCAGGGCCCACTTTCAGGCTTCAGGTATTTGAAGTTACTTCAGGGCCAGCTGTGCATAGACTTTTGTTCCTAGCAAACCCGCACCGATGTTCTGATTCCAGGAGTTTGGCCCAAACCCAACCCACTGCCGTCGAGTCGATTCTGACTTATAGCGACCCTATAGGACAGAGTAGAACTGCCCCATAGAGTTTCCAAGGAGCGCCTGGCAGATTTGAACTGCCAACCTCTTGGTTAGCAGCCATAGCACTTAACTACTACGCCACCAGGAGTTTGGCAGCTGTTGGGAAAATCAAAAGGATATAGGGCGATTGTTAATAGCTCAGGCATGTGCCACCACATGAAAAATCATGGCAGAGGGGACTGGTTGTGTTTCCCAACACCTGCCTTTTCTTCTCCTTCCTTCCTTCCCTGGTCATGTAAAAACCATTATTTTCCTCCTACTGCCCAAGGATCTTTTCTTGCCTCCCAACCAAAGCTACTGTACTTTATGTCCAAGGGTCAGGCTAGTTGAGAAAGAAATTTAATTTAGTAAACTTCCCTTACGTGAGTAAATGCCGGATAACCATATGCAACTCTCTTAGGATTTTTTATACATTTTTAAATTTCACAAAATGGGTTCTACTGAGAGCAAAATTAGTCAGAATTGACTCGATGACAATGGGTATAGAATTTAAGACACTACAACAATATAAAGCATTTTAGAGTTCTGTATATTTAGGGTGACAGTCCCTGGGTGGTATGAATAGCTAATGTGCCCGGTTGCTAACCAACAGTTTGGAGACTTGAGTCTACCCAGAAACACTTTGGAAGAAAGACCTGGTGATCTAATTCCCCCAAATCAGTCACTGAAGACCCTGTGAAGCCCAGTTCTGCTCTGATACACACGAGGTCAACCATCGGTTGGAGTGGACTCAACAGCAACTGGTTACTGGTTGTATTTAAGGGAGGTGAGCTTCTCAGATAGCATCACCTGGACCACAGGGTGCTTCCTAGGAGATGGGGCATGTTTTGGATGAATTCTGCTTCCCAAAGGTCTTAAATGAGAGATTTTCTAAGAGTCCTGATGGACACAGGTGGCTTTTATTGAACCAGTTCTAAAAAAGTCTCAACAGAGGGCCTCTTGGCTGCTTCAAAATAAGTCTCTGTTTTCAAATCACCATAAAGGGAACCTATCCTAGATGTGATAAAACTCGAACATCTCTCCCCTGCAATCTCCTCAGTCTAAATGACAGACCCCAGAAGTTCCAGAACAATCTCAAATTTTATCTCACTAAACTGCTAAACCAGCACATTCCTTCTCAGCAGAGAAAAATATATAAAGAACTACTGGGGGATGGGAAGTAGGGTGTAGGAACAATGTTTATCAGCCAATTATGTTTGAAAAGCTGAGATTTCTCAAGGACCATTACTAATTTAGATATTCGAACTAAATGTAACCAAGACAAAGCAAAAGCTCAACTAAGCAAATTAAAATAGGCAAAGTTAATTTTCAGCAACTTGAACCATCACCTCTCCAAGGAATGAAGACCTTTTTCTAGCCTAGCTCTTCATTCAGGTTCCTCTCTGGGACAATTCTTCCAGCTCCACAGAGCTCTCTATCACTTCCTGCTCAAACCCATACTCTAGTAGCACCCTAAGAGGCTGTTAAATTCAATCACACAATGATGTCAAGGGCTAGTAGACTTAACTGTGACCCCAGGTAGTATTTCAATTTTAGGGTCAAAGAATATTAGACTGCAAAAGGACTTCAAAGGCCATCTTGCTAATCTTTCCACTTAATTAAAATAATTTTCTCTATAGCATCCACCTCTCCTCAAAGATAATAAAGCCTCTATTTGAACCCCTTCAGCTATTGGCTGCTTTCTGTATTAAAGAAAGATTTTCCATTGTCTGATGACTTTAATTAATAAAAAGTTATCTCTGGATGTGAGCAATATTTGTTCAATGTCTTAATTTTTGTCATCTTAGTTCATAGTAGTTTCTGAACATTTCATATTCTTGTCACTCTCCTCTGAACAGAGCAATAGTTATCATGCATATGGCAGGAATCATGGTGGGTGCCTTAAGTTAATTATGTTATTACTCCTCACCACAGCCTGATAAGACGGTTGTTTCTACCAATAAAGGAAGCTATTTCTCACTAAAAGGATGGTTACATCTACTGAGAAAGGAAGGAAGGCATACAGGGTTATGTAAATTAGCCAAAGTCACACAGTATTTGACAGACCCAGAATCTTGCCCTACACCAAAGCCTATGATGCCGTTTGTACTAAGATACATTGCTTGCTTCCTTTCTTATATTTTTGTGGAGTCCCTGGGTGGTGTAAACAGCTAATGCATCTGGACACGAACCAAAAGATTGGAGGCTGGAGTTCACCCAGAGGCACCTTGGAAGAAAAGCCTGAGATCTTCTTCTGAAAAATTAACCCCTGAAAATCCTTTGGAGCACACTTTCTCACTGTGATGTAGTTTTATTTTCTACATTTCATTCTTAATTCACTTAATATTTAGTATTATTGTAAGATTACATTTTTATAATATTAAATTATATGATCACTGTATATTAATGGAGCCCTGGTGGCACAGTGGTTAAGTGCTTGGATGCTAACTAAAAGGTTGGTGGTTCAAATCTACCAACTACTCCATGGGAGAAAGATGTGGCAGTCTGCTTCTGTAAAAATTAAAGCCTTAGAAACCCTATGGGTAGTTCTACTCCGTCCTACAGGGTCACAATGAGTCAGAATCGACTCCACAGCAATGGGTTTGCTTCAGTATATTTAATATCCATTACTTTTTAATAAACAGCATATTTATTAAATGTTTTAATATCATATATATTACATATTTATTTATTTTTATTGTGCTTTAAGTGGAAGTTTACAGTTCAAGTCAGTTTCTCATACAAAAATGTATATAAACATTGTTATGTGACCCTAGCTGCTCTCCCTAGAATGTGACAGCACACTTCCCCTTTCCACCCCAGATTTCTCATGTCCACTCAGCCAGCACCTATCCCTTTCTGCCGTCTCATCTCACCTCTGGACAGGGGCTGCCCATTTAGTCTCAAGCATCTACTCGAGATAAGAAGCACTCGCTTCACTAATATCATTTTATGTCCCATAGTCCAGTCTAACGTTTGTCTGAAGGGGTGGCTTTGGGAATGGTTTCAGTTCTGGGCTAACAGTCCAGGGGTGATGTCTTTCAGGGTCTCTCCATTCTCGGTCAGACCATTAAGTCTGGCCTTTTTACTAGAATTTGAGTTCTACACCCTACTTTTCTCCATCTCCATCAGAGACTCTCTGTTGTGTTCCCAGTCAGGGTGGTCATTGGTGGTAGCAGGCACCACCTAGTTCTTCTGGTCTCAGGCTGATGAAGTATCTGGTTTATGTGGCCCTTTCTGTCTCTTGGGCTCATATTTTCCTTGAACCTTTGGGGTTCTTCATTCTCCTTTGCTCCAGCCGAGTTGGGACCAATTGATGCATCTTAGATGGTCGATCACTAGCTTTTAAGACCCCAGACACCACTCACCGAAGTGGGATGCAGAACATTTTCTTAATAAACTTAGTTACGCCAATTGACCTAGATGTCCCCTGAAACCATGGTCCCCAGACCCCCACTCCTGCTACTCTGTCCCTCGAAGTCTTTGGTTGTGTTCAGAAAACTTCTTAGCTTTTGGTTTAGTCTAGTTATGCTGACTTACACTGTATTGTGTGTTGTCCCTCCCTTCATCTAAGATAGTTCTTGTCTATTATCTAGTTAGTGAATACCCCTTTCTCTCCCTCCCCACCCTCGTAACCATCAAAGAATGTTGTCTTCTGTGTTTCAACCTTTTCTTGAGTTCTTATAATAATGGTCTTATACAATATTTGTCCTTTTGTGACTAATTTCACTCAGCATAATGCCTTCCAGATTCATCCATGTTATGAGATGTTTTGCAGATTCATCATTGTTCTTTATCATTGCATAGTATTCTATTGTATGAATATACCATAATTTGTTTAGCCATTCATCCACTGATGGGTATCTAGTTTGCTTCCATCTTTTTCCTATTGTGAACAGTGCTGCAATGAACATGGGTGTGCATATATCTACTCGTGTGAAGGCTTTTATTTCTCTAGGATATATTTCAAGGAGTAGAATAGTTGGATCGTATGGTACACCTACTTCTAGCTTTTTAAGGAAATGCCAAATGGATTTCCAACGGGTTTGTATTTTTTACATTCCCACCAGCAGTGTATAAGTGTTCCAGTCTCTTCACAAATTTTCCAACATTTATTATTTTGTGTTCTTTTAGATTAATGCTAGCCTCGTTGGGGAGAGATGATGTCTCATTGCAGTTTTGATTTGCATTTCTCTAATGGCTAACGATTGTGAGCATTTCCTCATGTTTCTGTTAGCTGCCTGAATGTCTTCTTTGGTGAAGTATCTGTTCACATTCTTTGACCATTTTTTAATTGGATTTTTTATCTTTTTGTTGTTGAGGTTTGCAGTATCTTGTAGATTTTAGAGATTAGATGCTGATCAGATTTGTCGTAGTCAAAACTTTTT
Source organism: Elephas maximus indicus (assembly GCF_024166365.1). Classification (NCBI taxonomy): domain Eukaryota; kingdom Metazoa; phylum Chordata; class Mammalia; order Proboscidea; family Elephantidae; genus Elephas; species Elephas maximus. Next base: position 72,624,270 of record NC_064829.1, on the reverse strand, counting down.
TTCCCAGTTTGTAGGTTGTCTTTTTACTCTTTTGATGAAGTCTTTTGGTTAGCATAAGTGTTTGAATTAAGAAGCTCCCAGTTGTCTAGTTTCTCTTCTGGTGTTTGTGCATTGTTAGTATTCTGTTTATGCCGGTATTAGAGCACCTAGCATTGTCCATATTTTTTCTTCCGTGGTCTTTATCATTTTAGGTTTTATATTTAAGTCTTTGATTCATTTTGAATTAGTTTTTGTGCATGGTGTGAGTATAGGTCTTGTTTCATTTTTTTCTGTAGGTGGATATCTAGTTATGCCAGAACCATTTGTTAGACTATTTTTTCCCTAATTAATGGACTTTTGGCCTTTGTCAAATATAAGCTGCTCATAGACGGATGAATTTAGGGCTAGATTCTTAATTCTGTTCCATTGGTCTATGTATCTGTTGTACAAGTACCAGGCTGTTTTGACTACCATGGTGGAATAATAGGTTCTAAAACCAGGTAATGTGAAGCCTTCCGCTTTGTTCTTCTTCTGCCATAATGCTTTACTTGTCCAGGGCCTATTCCCTTTCCATATGATGTTGGTGATTTGTTTCTCCATCTCATTAAAAAATGACTTTGGAATTTTGATTGGGATTGCATTGTATCTGTGTGTGTTTCTAGAAATTTGCCCATTTCCTCTAGGCTTTCAAATTTGTTAGAGTACAATTTGTCATAATATTCTGTTATGATTCTTTAATTTCAGTTGAGCCTGTTGTGATATCACCCATCTCATTTCTTATTCAGGTTATTTGCTTCTTCTCCTGTTTTTCTTTTGTCAGTTTGGCCAGTGCTTTATCGATTTTGTTTATCTTTTCAAAGAACCAAATTTTGGTCTTGTTAACTCTCTCAATTGTTTTTCTATTCTCTATTTCATTTAATTCTGCTCTAATTTTTATTTGCTTTCTTCTGGTGCCTGAAGACTTCTTTTGATGCTCTCTTTCTGCTTGTTTGAGTTGTGGGGTTAATGTTTTGATTTTGGCCCTTTCTTCTTTTTGGATGTGTGCATTTATTGTTTCAGATGTTCCTTGGCTTGCGACTTCATCACTCCAATCTCTGTCTCCATCTTTACCTGAACTTCTCCTGTGTCTTGTCCTCTTCTGCCTCTCATAAGGATCCTTGTCATTTGATTTAGGGCCCACCAGTTAATCCAGGATGATGTCATCTCAAGATCCTTAACTTAATCATATCCACAAAGTTGTTTTGGCAAAGAATTTTACATGCACAGATTTCGGGTTCAGATGTGGGCATATGTTTTGGGGGGCTACCATTCAATCTAGTTCTGAGGACATATCTAAAATATTTTCACCTTTTTTAAATTATTATTCTATCAGGGATTGAGGGAAACATGCAGATTATGCTTATTACTGGGTGTTACAGGCTAAGCAAATTTATCTCTGATTCTCAACATCTTGCATAATACTAAACTTAGTAGTTGCACAAGAAATGTGGTTAAGTAAGGACATTTGAAATGAGCAATACCTGCTTTTACTTTGTTTAGTGTAGACCTTGGCACATGTAACATTTCAGATTGGTTGAATCTTTTGGTTTTATTTAGTTCTACTACAGACACGACCGCAGAGTTTGGGGAAAATGAGAGATGTGAGAGGCACAGTGAAATTTTTGTAGTACGGAGATACCTACACGGAAAGAAAAAAAAAGGGGGGTTTTCAGCATTTAATATACTTGTATTTTATAAAAGACATTTTATTTATTCTATTTGGTACTAACAATCTCTTCACTGAAAACATGAAGCTGCAAATGCTTTATGAATCTATATTTTAACATTGGCATTGCAAAAGATTTATGTTACTATTATGATACATAATAGTCATGCAGATTATATGTTATTAGAGCTTTCCAAAGAATGGGCTTATATTGCTCTCACAGACCCATCGAATCACAAATAGAGTAATATACTTAAGTTTTAACGTTTCCTTGAAACTAGGGAACTTTAGCTACATCCCCGATTTTCCCACAGTTAAGCTAACTAGAGATTGTCATCCTCCAGTAAACATTGGTGTCTGTGTGCTGGGTAGCACATTAGACTTAAAGACTTGAGATCTATTGTGTAGTTATCATAATATTTCCTCTACATATTATGTGCTGCACATTATAGGCCATTCTTCATTTTCAAAGATGATATCTCCGTGAGGGCCAGAAGAGATGATCTAATATCTCATCAGGGTTTCAGTCTCTTCGCCGTCCATCTTGCCATCAGCAGGGATGTCTTTGAGTTATGTTTCTTATCAGGAAGTTGTGCTGACCCTGTGTCTTTCAGCCTCCAGATTCTTCCTGTGACACATGACAAACATTTACAACATAGGTGAACATGATCAAGAGTGCCATCTGTGGCCTTTGAGCAGAACGAAGCTAATTGGCCTACATGAAAAGAGATCAATGATCTTGTTTGCACAGCACCTTAAGCAAACGTCTGTATACAGCAGACTCAAAAGCTGTGTACACATGGAGCTAGAGGCACTCTGTAAAGGGTAAGGGCTTGTGGCACACCAAAAAATAATAATAATAATACAAAACAAGTCCAGTCTGATTTTCATTTGCTAGAGCCACTAATAACTTCAATCAATGTAAGTATCTTAACACAAAATAATTCATATCAAACTCTTCATTCATGCTTGTGGTATTTTTCTTTATTGGACCAAAGCAGACATCTAACCAGTGTATGTGTGTGTGCACCTGTGTGTGTGTGTAAGTATAACTGAAAGTGAATAATCAGCAAGTTCAGTATTTAGTAACAACTATGCAAAAAAAAAAAAAAACATTAAGCAAAAAAAGATCTGTAATCAATAATATTTTCTTAAGGTGAACCCCTGGCCTCCTGGTTGAGTAGAAGGCAAATGACTAAGGTCTAATCGTACTTTCATTAATATTGTGATGTCTACCTCAAGGATCCAAGTTGCTCTCAGATAAAGTTCAAAATGACATTCCAATTTTCAAAAAGGCTGGCAAATATATCTCCTTCTAAACCCACATCTTCTTTTTGAGTCCAGAGGCTTCTCTGGAGCTCCGTAATCCAAACAACATGTCATTCCTAGAGGGCCACAAATATTGCTATTTGAACACAAAACAATTCGGAAAAAGATGCCTTTCTGCTATGATATAAATAAACCACAGGAACTTTTGTTGACAATATAAGACATAAAGGAACTTTCACAACCCAGAGTGATATCTTGTAGCACCTACAGATTCATGTGAACATGGGTTGTTGCCTTAAATTTGAGTCACAGACATTTCTATTGACATAGTTACACAGTCTTCCAGACATCTATTGAAATATGTGACATATATTACATCTCTCTGAAGAAGTTAGACTTGCTCCACCCGAATTTATTTCCACAATGCATTGTGGGTTTTCCCCTAGTGTTTAGGATATTATGCACCCTATTTGCACAGAAAACTATATTACTTAACATGTTTGCAGGCTTTTGAAATTGTCTTTTGCTTTCAGTCAGTTCTGTTTTGATTTAATTCCTAACCTCAGTGATGAATTTCAACGTGAGATCTTTTGGGCAAAAAGCTGTCAGCTAAAGGAAGGTGAATTAAAGTAGGTAAAAAAGTGAGATTTCTTTATCTGAGGGCCCCAAGACAAAAGCATGATCTGTTCTTTTAAACAATCCCTTTCCTGTAATAATTTCACCACCACCATTCCCCCTCCCCCCCCCTTTTTTTTTAATTTCAAAGCCAGACAGTCAGCCTTGTGTGCGTTGGGAGAAGGTAAATTGTCAGCTGAGAATATCACCAATTAAGGGAATGTATAAAGATGCGTTTAGCAGTAAGTCAAACTGTTTTCCTTGTCCTTCACTGAGTATTGCAAAACCGGCGCTCAGGGTGGGAAGCCAAATGCTGGCTGTACAGCGTTCGCTGGGTTTAGGGACGCAGCTCTGGCTAAGATTTAACATGCTGTTACTCAGCCGGTCCTATCGCCAACCAGCATTATGAGTCAGCGAGGCCACGTAACAGCCATGGTGTCAGCTGGCCAAACCAAGAAAGCTTTCTATTCTTCTGTCTTACCTCTGTGACACCCTACATCTGTTAAAAATGAACCACTTCATTTTGTAGTATATTATGAAATCTATTGCAGTATATTTCTGAGAGTTAAGGTTGTGTTTGTGTGTGTGTGTGTGTACGCATGTGTGTGTGCATTTGCACACATACACATAGTCATTCATGTGCTCTCCCGATAATACTAGCCAATTACTCAGAATTTTTCTTTGCACTTTAGCTGTTAACAGTTAAAATTCAGCAAAATCTAATGTTCCAAGAGAAGCTAGTGCCAGTTTCTTGAGATTCGGTCATTGCAGTAAAGTATAACATATGAACCCTTTTATTGTTGCTGTTGTTGGTTGCCATCAAGTCAGTTCCAACTCATGGTGATCCCATGTACAACAGAACAAAACACTGCCCAGTGGTGCGTCGTTCTCATGATCATTGGTATGCTCGAGGCCATGGTGATCCAAAAGGTTTTCACTGGCTAATTTTCAGAAGTAGATCACCTGGCCTTTCTTCCTAGTCTGTCTTAGTCCAGAAGCTACACTCAAACCTGTCTACCATGGGTGAATCTGCTGGTATGTGAAATACCAGTGGTATAACTTCCAGCACGACAGCAACACAGCAAGCCACCAAAGTACAACAATCCGAGATACAAAGTGGAAGTTATTCTTACTTCCTTCAATTGTGCAAGTTAAGAAACAGACTCTGGCAATGACCATGCATAGCCCTACAGCTAAGTAACCTAGTCTGTTTTAATTGATCTGGAGAGAGCACCTGGATGACTGTCTAGACCATAGGAACTTTTGCAGAGCAATAAAAATTGCACCAAATTGAGATGCAGACGGAGTTTGTCTTGGTTCCTCCTTTTCACGGCTTCCTCACAGTGCCACTACCCTGTGATTTCTTGCTGCTCCACGGCGTCCTCTCAGAGAAAAATGTAGGTGTGAGGAACACCGTAGAATCAGATTTAAAAATCCATTCGCAGAAAGTATCTTTAAAGAGAAATACTTTCTGATTTTGCAACATCTTCCTGGGAGGCTTATAGAGAAAGCGTGCCGTTGATGCGCATACAGCGCTCCATAGGAAATGAGACAGCATGCAAACATACCGCGGATACGTATTCAGGTAACTTCTGTGTATCTGAAAGATGGAATTCGAGCTAAGGGTTCACCTGTTCAGTCACTGGCATCATGATTTACCGCTGTCACCAGGTGAGTGCTCCTCCTTGTTAGATCAAATTCTACTTAATTTACTACCTCCATTAGTGCCTGAAAGTCAGAGATAATGTGCTCCAATTCCACAAGTATCTGTTAGTTCTACTTCACTCTCACTTTTCCCAACCAGGTCTAAGCCTCAGTCCATAATTCTTATAAAAGTGGCAGTTCTCAGCCAGGCACAGCCTCTTAGGGAGGCTAATAAACAATTACACATCACAATCAAATGAGGGGACAGAAGCTTAATTAGTACACGCGCTATTGCCCTGTCCCTATTTATGAATTGGAAGCTAAATACGGAATCATCTTCATGCAATAGGGACACCATTTGCATACTTTCCTAGAATGGGATGAGATGAATTTCATTAGGATTTACAAAACCTTTTGAGGGCCTCCCCAGAAGTGCTGTTGAGAGGATTAATTGTGGGCTCTAAAGTCCTTTATGATGATAACACACAAATGCTAACTCATAACTCAAAAAGCAGCGTCGGAGGAGAAATAATGATGAGTTGACTTTCTTAGGTCCATATTTTAAAAACAGAAGATTGGGAAACTTCTAAATCAATGAAATAATAGACATAGACACCTGGAAGCTAAAAGCTTTTGTATTGAAGAGGTAACTAGAAATCAGGAACCTTATGCACGGCTAGGTGAAGGGCTTTAAAATGCATAGAAGCAGAAGGAGAGCAGGAAGTGACCTTTGGGATTCCTGTATAAACAACATCTTTATTTTATGGAGAGGGTAAGTGTCTTAGGCAGATGCCATAGCAACTAAGAAAAAGTCAATTCTTCTGACTTCCAGTCTAGCTCTCCTTGCAATAAATTCCGCTCTATCGTATCTGTCCTGAGACCAAATTTAAAGGGCACATAAGTCTTTGCTATTCTTTGACTATTTTATTTCTTTTCTCACTTCCTTTTACCTTCACCCCTCAAAACTCTCAGGCACCAGATAAACTCAGATGCTAACTTGAGCAATTTTTTCTTCATCTCTTCTTTCATCTCAGCCCTTCCTGTTCTCAGGGCTCACTTTACAGGATAACACAACATGCCCCCACTCCATACAATGGTCCCCTTGGAATCACCCTGCAGTTCCTTTTTAGGAATTAAATAATTTACAGTCCATCATTAATGGAAAATCTGTTCACCGAGAACGTTTTCATTAGATGTCTGCGTGTTAATAAACCCCCAATAAACTGAGTTTTAGTGATGACTATTCAGTCCCCACGGCACATGGCAGGCAAGTAACGTACATGTCTTTGGCAAAAGTGTCAGGTGGTGAGTCACCCAAAAGAAATCGTGTAGTTTAATGTCACTTGACCCATCCTGCTCCCCTCCATAAGGTGAACAAAGTGAGATGAATAAAGACCTCAGATTTTCAGAACTATCTTTGAATTAAATGGACTTTATCTAATGAAATAAAAGGATTAATTACATAGAAGATTTCAAGAGCACTGTAAGTAAAACACCATGTAGGCATCTTTGTTTTCCTTGGAATTTTCTGTTTTGCCTAAATTTTCAAATCATTGTCATAAATGTTTTATAACATTTTCCTCCTATCTTTTTATTTTCTAGTATATCCACAGTTTTGGGTCCCCATTTTCATTTCCAATATATCTTGCTCCTGTCTTTCCTTTTTTTAATTAAATCTTACCATAACTTTGTCAACCGTATTAGCATTGCATCCCAAGAACTAACTTTTGGCTTTGTTGAGCTTTCATATATTAAGTTTGTCTTAAATTGTATTCATTTGTTTTCTAAACTGCCAATCTTTGATTTTAGTTCCTTTGGATTCATTCTGTTATTTATTCTCTAACTTTTAAGTTCAATACTTATTTCCTTAATTTTGCCCTCTCTTATTTTCTGCTATCAACATTCCAGCTTTTCCTCTAGATTCTTCTTTAGCTGCATCCCACAATTTTGATATAACATTTTGTTACTATGCACAAGAAAGTACACCATTTTAGAGGTAGCATTAGTAAGGATGCATAAGGGTAAAGTTGCTCAATTATTGGCTTATTTTAAAAAATGTATTTGTCTCACTCCCAAATAGAAGGATAGTTTTGTTTGGTGTGCAGTAATAGATCGGTAGTTACTTTATCTCAATGCTAGGGATTTGTCTCCATTTTCTCTTCTGACTTTGATTGTTGCTGTTGAGAATTCAGGTGTCAGTCCAATTGTCGTTAATTGACAGGAGGTCATTGTTTTCTCTGAAAATAATGTATCGAAAAGTATTTTCTTGTTCTTGACCATGAGGCTTCTATATCTAGGTGCAGGTATCTTTTTATATATGCTACTTTGGATTTATTGTGAATGCTGAAATTGAGGCCAGGTAGTATTCATCAGTCTTAGGGAATTCTCAGCGACTGCCCTTTCAAATATTTCTTATGTCTCATTCTGTCTTCTCTTTATAGATTTCCAACTAGATAAATGTCAGAATTCCTCACTTGATCCTCTATATTTTATTCTCACCTTCATATTTTCCACCTATTTCTCTCCCTGTGCTTCATACTGTATAATTTTTTATATCTTTTAGTTCATTAGTGCTCTGTTCTACTATTTCTAATCTACTGTTTAACTTATTGAATGAGCTTTTGAAATTTTTATTATATTTTTTTCATCTCAAGATGGTTTCTTTCAAATCTGTCCAGCACTTTTTTAAATACCTAATATTCTGCTCTTAGGTTATTCATCCACTGTTTTTATTCTTTCAGGATACAACATTAACTTATGTCATAGTCTATGTTCTACAACCAATAATTCCCAAATTTGAAATCTTTGTACTTTTGTCTTGTTGATTTTTATTACTGATGTTTCTCAATCATAGTATCTTATTTCCTTGGGTTTAGGGGTTCTTGATTGAGAATATATGTTTGTTGGAACTTTATTTGCAAACATATTTGGGGGGCTGGTTTGATGGTGTTTTCCCCAGAAAACGTTTGAATTTGCCTCTGCTGTTTTTATTTTTTTTTTATGTATCTGGGGACACTATCAGTCTAGGTTTATTTTAAGTTCTCAATTAGAAACTGCTGGAGTTGACAGTAGCTTCTACTCCTGCTTCCTTCCTTGGAGTTGTGCTCTGCTCTGTGTTCTGTCAAAGATAATCTTACTTTCTTTTAAACTCAACCACTCTTTTCAACCAACTTAAAATGAGTTTTTGTTTTTAATTCAGCTAGCATTTGTTTGTGTTTCAAGTCAGGCTTTTAAAGGCTATCTGGTTTACCAAATGGCCATCGATTTAGCACATCTATCTCAGGTTACAGTTACCAAATGGTTAGAGATATAAATCTTTAAAAACAGGTCCTCACATATTAAATCTGCCCCTCTACCCAAAGTCTGAACATAAAGCATAATTCTGAAAATGTGTAAAAATGTACATCCAATGCAAGTCTTTATGGCACTATAAAATTTTGGATTAAAAAGTAATATCCTTAGAAATATTTCTTGTCCCACAGCTCATATTGGAGTCCTGTTGGCACAGTGGTTGAATAGCTTGGCTGCTAACCAAAAGAGGTAGGCAGTTCAAATCCACCAGCTGCTCCTTGGAAACCCTAGAGAACAGTTCTACTCTGTTCTGTAGGGTTGCTATGAGTCAGAATTGACTCAACGGCAACGAGCAGGCTTAGCAATATTTTTTGTCCAACGTCTCATATTTCATTTAAAATAACTAAACCATATAGAGAGCAATTTATGCAAGATCAAGTAATGCCAGAACTTTGATTATAACCCAGTTCTCCCAAATCCCAGCTCAAATATTACACATTCCAAAAATACCATAAAACTTTCAGCATGTCCAAATCCACATTTCAGATATCTCCTTTCTCCTGGGAAAATTATATCTGGAGTTCCTGAATTATCCTACACTCCTCAGTCATTTGGTATTCTCTCTGACTAGAAACTTTCTGCTACATGCATTTAATCTCTTTTTCCATTTGTGCATATAATGAGCAAGCATACATACATGAAATAGAGTAACACTGTATGGGATTTATAAGCCAGAGTCAGACATTAGTGATTAGTGTAGGCAAATGGTTCAAGAAGACTGGCAGGCATTAATCATAAATGGCAGGAGGGATAACGGAAAAAACGTATGATCACACAGATATGCTCTGGGTTTGTTGCTTTTTGTTATTGTTGTTATTTTTAATTGTAGACATGTATCCGAAGCTTCACTAGAACTAAACTCTCCCAGCCTTAAATTACATGTAATACTGAAATGATAACTAAGTATAGTCAGAGGGGAAATTGTGCAGCAGGAATTAACATTTTCCAATAAATTTGCCAACAGTGAAAGCTCTTTTTTGTCAGGGTCTTCCATTTTTATTCCTTTCCTTCTCCCCGCTAAACTATTTTATGACGGGGCCAAGATGTCATTCATTATCCAAACAACCGTATTAATTGAAGAATTTGAAAAACTTTGGATCTGAAAGAGAGCAATTGGGGGGAAAAAAAAAAGGCAGACACTCACTCTGGCACCATATTGCTTCAAACTCTTGATCACTCATGTTTACCTCATCTCTCTGACACTACACAGTCAGGAAATGTTCATGAGAAATTTGAAAAACATCTCTAGGTCAATAGACTTACAGAACCAATGTAGAAGCTCATGTTAAGTGGCAGAATTTAGAAACTTCATCAATCTTTGCTGCAAATAGGTCCAAGTTCCTGAGAGTTGGCACCAGGAATGTACAAAGGATCCACCTTCTTCTTTCTCTATCTTAAAATTTTATTTGAAGGAAATAAACCTTCACATATTGACTTTCACGAAATTTAAATGTGAAATTAAAGCATCAATGGATTAAAGACAGAGAGAGAGAGAACAGAATTGTCACTTGCTTTATTTTGTTCTTAGATTAAAATCCCACTTCACATATTCATCCAATGCTTCATTCAACAAACAAAAAGTAAAACGCCAATTATGACCAAGTACTGTCTCAGGTATAATAGTAAGTAAAACAGACAGGGAACCTGTTCCCAGAGCTTACATTCTAGTGAGGTGTCGTGAGATAGTAAACAAATGTAAAAAAAGAAATAGTGGTGATTTTTTTTTTATTGTACTTTAGATGAAGGTTTACAGAACAAACTAGCTTCTCATTAAATAATTAGTACACATATTGTTTTATGACATTGGTTAACAACCCCACAACGTGTCAACACTCTCTCTTCTCAACCTTGGGTTACCTATTACCAGCTTTCCTGTCCTCTCCTGCCTTCTAGTCCTTGCCCCTGGGATGGTGTGGCCCTTTAGTGAGGTTTTGTTTTATGGGCCTGTCTAATCTTTGGCTGAAGGGTGCACCTTGGGAATGACTTTATTACTTAGCTGAAAGTGTGTCCAGGGGCCATACTCTTGGGGTTTCTCCAGTCACTGTCAGATCAGTAAGTCTGGTCTTTTTTGTGAGTTAGAATTTTGTTCTACATATTTCTCTTGCTCTGTCTGGGACCCTATTGTGACCCTTGTCAGAGTAGGCAGTGATGGTAGCCAGGGATCCTCTAGTTGTAGTGGACTCAGTCTGGTGAAGGCCATGGTAGTTGTGGTCCATCAGTCCTTTGTACTACTCTTTCCCTAGTGTCTTTAGTTTTCGTCATTCTTCCTTGCTCCCAAAGAGGTGATCCAGTGAGGTCTCTTATGTGGCCACTCACACACTTTTAAGACACCAGACACTACTGACCAAAGTAGAATGTAGAACATTTTTTTTAAAAACTATGTTATGCCAGAGGAGGCGGGGCCAAGATGGCAGACTAGGTGGACACTACCGCGGATCCCTCTTGCAACAAAGACTCAGAAAAACAAGTGAATCGATCACATACATAACAATCTACAAACTCTGAACAACAAACACAGATTTAGAGATGGAGAATGAACAAATACGGGGAGGCAGCGATTGTTTTCAGAGCCTGGAGCCAGCGTACCAGTCAGCGGATTTTCTGGAAAAACTAGTTTCCCAGTGATGGCTCGGAGACAACAATCCATATCAAACCACATAAAGAAGCAGACCATGATAGCTTCTCCAACCCCCCAAACAAAAGAATCAAAATCTTTCCCAAATGAAGATACAATCCTGGAATTATCAGATACAGAATATAAAAAACTAATTTACAGAATGCTTCAAGACATCACAAATGAAATAAGGCAAACTGCAGAAAAAGCCAAGGAACACACTGATAAAACTGTTGAAGAACTCAAAAAGATTATTCAAGAACATAGTGGAAAAATTAATAAGTTGCAAGAATCCATAGAGAGACAGCATGTAGAAATCCAAAAGATTAACAATAAAATTACAGAGTTAGACAACGCAACAGGAAGTCAGAGGAGCAGATTCGAGCAATTAGAATGCAGACTGGGACATCTGGAGGACCAGGGAATCAACACCAACATAGCTGGAAAAAAATCAGATAAAAGAATTTTAAAAAATGAAGAAACCCTAAGAATCATGTGGGACTCTATCAAGAAGGATAACTTGAGAGTGATTGGAGTCCCAGAACAGGGAGGGGGGACAGAAAACACAGAGAAAATAGTTGAAGAACTCCTGACACAAACTTCCCTGACATCATGAAAGACGAAAGGATATCTATCCAAGATGCTCATCGAACCCCATTTAAGATTGATCCAAAAAGAAAAACACCAAGACATATTATCATCAAACTCGCCAAAACCAAAGATAAACAGAAAATTTAAAAAGCAGCCAGGGAGAAAAGAAAGGTTTCCTTCAAGGGAGAATCAATAAGAATAAGTTCAGACGACTCAGCAGAAACCATGCAGGCAAGAAGGGAATGGGACGACATATACAGAACACTGAAGGAGAAAAACTGCCTGCCAAGGATCATATATCCAGCAAAACTCTCTCTCAAATATGAAGGCGAAATTAAGATATTTACAGATAAACACAAGTTTAGAGAATTTGCAAAAAACAAACCAAAGCTACAACAAATACTAAAGGATATTGTTTGGTCAGAAAACCAATAATATCAGGTAGCAGCACAATACAAGGTCACAAAACAGAACGTCCTGATATCAACTCAAACAGGGAAATCACAAAAACAAACAAATTAAGATTAATTAAAAAAATAATAATAATAAATAAATAATACACATAACAGGGAATCATGGAAGTCAATAGGTAAAAGATCACAATAATCAAAAAGAGGGACTAAATACAGGAGGCATTGAACTGCCAGATGGAGAGTGATACAAGGCGATATAGAACGATACAAGTTAGGTTTTTACTTAGAAAAACAGGGGTAAATAATAAGGTAAGCACAAAAAGGTATAACAACTCCATAACTCAAGATAAAAGCCAAGAAAAACGTAACGACTCAACTAACATAAAGTCAAACACTATGAAAATGAGGATCTCACAATTTACTAAGAAAAACGTCACAGCACAAAAAAGCATGTGGAAAAATGAAATGGCCAACAACACACATGAAAAGGCATCAAAATGACAGCACTAAAAACTTATTTATCTATACTTACGCTGAATGTAAATGGACTAAATGCACCAATAAAGAGACAGAGAGTCACAGACTGGATAAAGAAACACGATCCATCTATATGCTGCCTACAAGAGACACACCGTAGACTTAGAGACACAAACAAACTAAAACTCAAAGGATGGAAAAAAATATATCAAGCAAACAATAAGCAAAAAAGAAGAGGAGTAGCAATATTAATTTCTGACAAAATAGACTTTAGACTTAAATCCACCACAAAGGATAAAGAAGGACACTATATAATGATAAAAGGGACAATTGATCAGGAAGACATAACCATATTAAATATTTATGCACCTAATGACAGGGCTGCAAGATACATAAATCAAATTTTAACAGATTTGAAAAGTGAGATAGACACCTCCACATATATAGCAGGAGACTTCAACACACCACTTTCGGAGAAGGACAGGACATCCAGAAAGAAGCTCAATAGAGACACGGAAGACCTACTTACAACAATCAACCAACTTGACCTCATTGACTTATACAGAATTCTCCACCCAGCTGCTGCAAAGTATACTTTTTTTTCTAGTGCACATGGAACATTCTCTAGAATAGACCACATATTAGGTCATAAAACAAACCTTTGCAGAGTCCAAAACATCGAAATATTACAAAGCATCTTCTCAGACCACAAGGCAATAAAACTAGAAATCAATAACAGAAAAACCAGGGAAAAGAAATCAAATACTTGGAAAATGAACAATACCCTCCTGAAAAAAGCCTGGGTTATAGAAGACATTAAGGAGGGAATAAGGAAATTCATAGAATGCAACGAGAATGGAAATACTTCCTATCAAAACCTCTGGGACACAGCAAAAGCAGTGCTCAGAGGCCAATTTATATCGACAAATGCACACATACAAAAAGAAGAAAGAGCCAAAATCAGAGAACTGTCCCGACAACTTGAACAAATAGAAACTGAGCAACAAAAGAACCCATCAGGCACCAGAAGAAAACAAATAATAAAAATTAGAGCTGAACTAAATGAATTAGAGAACAGAAAAACAATTGAAAGAATTAACAAAACCAAAAGCTGGTTCTTTGAAAAAATTAACAAAATTGATAAACCATTGGCCAGACTGACTAAAGAAATACAGGAATGGAAACAAATAACCCAAATAAGAAACGAGATGGGCCACATCACAACAGACCCAACTGAAATTAAAAGAATCATATCAGATTACTATGAAAAACTGTACTCTAACAAATTTGAAAACCTAGAAGAAATGGATGAATTCTTGGAAAAACTCTACCTACCTAAACTAACACATTCAGAAGTAGAACAACTAAATAGACCCATAACAAAAAAAGAGATTGAAACGGTAATCAAAAAACTCCCAACAAAAAAAAGTCCTGGCCCAGATGGCTTCACTGCAGAGTTCTAAGAAACCTTCAGAGAAGACTTAACACCACTACTACTGAAGGTATTTCAAAGCATAGAAAATGACGGAATACTACCCAACTCATTCTATGAAGCCACCATCTCCCTGATACCAAAACCAGGTAAAGACATTACAAAAAAAGAAAATTACAGACCTATACCCCTCATGAACATAGATGCAAAAATCCTCAACAAAATTCTAGCCAATAGAATCCAAAAACACATCAAAAAAATAATTCACCCTGATCAAGTGGGATTTATACCAGGTATGCAAGGCTGGTTTAATATCAGAAAAACCATTAATGTAATCCATCACATAAATAAAACAAAAGATAAAAACCACATGATCTTATCAATTGATGCAGAAAAGGCATTTGACAAAGTCCAACACCCATTTATGATAAAAACTCTTACCAAAATAGGAATTGAAGGAAAATTCCTCAACATAATAAAGGGCATCTTTTTTTTATGCAAAGCCAACAGCCAATATCACTCTAAATGGAGAGAACCTGAAAGCATTTCCCTTGAGAACGGGAACCAGACAAGGATGCCCTTTATCACCGCTCTTATTCAACATCGTACTTGAAGTCCTAGCCAGGGCAATTAGGCTAGACAAAGAAATAAAGGGTATCTGGATTGGCAAGGAGGAAGTAAAGTTATCACTATTTGCAGATGACATGACCTTTTACACAGAAAACCCTAAGGAATCCTCCAAAAAACTACTGAAACTAATAGAAGAGTTTGGCAGAGTCTCAGGTTATAAAATAAACATACAAAAATCACTTGGATTCCTCTACATCAACAAAAAGAACACCGAAGAGGAAATAACCAAATCAATACCATTCACAGTAGCCCCCAAGAAGATAAAATACTTAGGAATAAATCTTATCAAGGATGTAAAAGACCTATACAAAGAAAACTACACAGCTCTATTACAAGAAATTCAAAAGGACATACTTAAGTGGAAAAACATACCCTGCTCATGGATAGGAAGACTTAACATAGTAAAAATGTCTATTCTACCAAAAGCCATCTATACATATAACGCACTTCCGATCCAAATTCCAATGTCATATTTTAAGGGGATAGAGAAACAAATCACCAATTTCATATGGAAAGGAAAGAAGCCCCAGATAAGCAAAGCATTACTGAAAAAGAAGAAGAAAGTGGGAGGCCTCACTCTACCTGATTTCAGAACCTATTATACAGCCACAGTAGTCAAAACAGCCTGGTACTGGTACAACAACAGGCACATAGACCAATGGAACAGAATTGAGAATCCAGATATAAATCCATCCACGTATGAGCAGCTGATATTTGACAAAGGACCAGTGTCAGTCAATTGGGGAAAAGATAGTCTTTTTAACAAATGGTGCTGGCATAACTGGAGATCCATTTTCAAAAGAATGAAACAGGACCCATACCTCACACCATGCACAAAAACTAACTCTAAGTGGATCAAAGACCTAAACATAAAGATTAAACGATAAAGATCATGGAAGAAAAAATAGGGACAACGTTAGGAGCCCTAATACAGGGCATAAACAGAATACAAAACATTACCAAAAATGATGAAGAGAAACCCGATAACTGGGAGCTCCTAAAAATCAAACACCTATGCTCATCTAAAGACTTCACCAAAAGAGTAAAAAGACCACCTACAGACTGGGAAAGAATTTTCAGCTATGACATCTCAGACCAGCGCCTGATCTCTAAAATCTACATGATTCTGTCAAAACTCAACCACAAAAAGACAAACAACCCAATCAAGAAGTGGGCAAAGGATATGAACGCACATTTCACTAAAGAAGATATTCAGGCAGCCAACAGATACATGAGAAAATGCTCTCGATCATTAGCCATTAGAGAAATGCAAACTAAAACTACGATGAGATTCCATCTCACACCAACAAGGCTGGCATTAATCTAAAAAACACAAAATAATAAATGTTGGAGAGGCTGCGGAGAGATTGGAACTCTCATACACTGCTGGTGGGATTGTAAAATGGTACAACTACTTTGGAAATCTATCTGGCATTATCTTAAACAGTTAGAAATAGAACTACCATACAACCCAGAAATCCCACTCCTCGGAATATACCCTAGAGATACAAGAGCCTTCACACAAACAGATATATGCACACCCATGTTTATTGCAGCTCTGTTTACAATAGCAAAAAGCTGGAAGCAACCAAGGTGTCCATCAATGGATGAATGGGTAAATAAATTGTGGTATATTCACACAATGGAATACTACGCATCGATAAAGAACAGTGACGAATCTCTGAAACATTTCATAACATGGAGGAAACTGGAAGGCATTATGCTGAGTGAAATCAGTCAGAGGCAAAAGGACAAATATTGTATAAGACCACTATTATAAGATCTTGAGAAATAGTAAATACTGAAAAGAACACATACTTTTGTGGTTATGAAGGGGGGAGGGAGGGAGGGAGGGAGGGAGAGGTTTTTTTTATTGATTAATCAGTAGATAAGAACTGCTTTGGGTGAAGGGAAAGACAACACTCAATACATGGAAGGTCAGCTCAATTGGACTGGACCAAAAGCAGAGAAGTTTCTGGGATAAAATGAATGCTTCAAAGGTCAGCGGAGCAGGGGCGGGGGTCTGGGGAAAATGGTTTGAGGGGACTTCTAAGTCAATTGGCAAAATAATTCTATTATGAAAACATTCTGCATCCCACTTTGAAATGTGGCATCTGGGGTCTTAAATGCTAACAAGTGGCCATCTAAGATGCATCAATTGGTCTCAACCCACCTGGAGCAAAGGAAAATGAAGAACACCAAGGTCACACGACAACTAAGAGCCCAAGAGAGAGAAAGGGCCACATGAACCAGAGACCTACATCATCCTGAGACCAGAAGAACCAGTTGGTGCCCGGCCACAATCGATGACTGCCCTGACAGGGAGCACAACAGAGAACTCCTGAGGGAGCAGGAGATCAGTGGGATGCAGACCCCAAATTCTCATAAAAAGACCAAACTTAATGGCCTGACTGAGACTAGAGGAATCCCGGCGGCCATGCTCCCCAGACCTTCTGTTGGCACAGGACAGGAACCATCCCCGAAGACAACTCATCAGACATGAAAGGGACTGGTCAGCGGGCGGGGGAGAGAGATGCTGATGAAGAGTGAGCTAATTAAATCAGGTGGACACTTGAGAGTGTGTTGGCAACTCTTGTCTGGAGGGGGGATGGGAGGATAGAGAGAGAGGGAAGCTGGCAAAATTGTCACGAAAGGAGAGACTGAAAGGGCTGACTCAATAGGGGGAGAGCAAGTGGGAGTAGGGGGTAAGATGTATGTAAACTTATATGTGACAGACTGATTGGATTTGTAAACGTTCGCTTGAAGCTTAATAAAAGTTAATTAAAAAAAAAAAAAACTATGTTATGCCAGTTGAGCTAGATGTTCCCGGAGACCATGGTTCCCACAGCCCTCAGCCCATTAATTCAGTCCCTCAGGGAGTTTGGGTATGTCTATGGAGGTTCCATAACCTTGCCTTGGATGTATTGTGCTGGCTCCCACAGTACCATGTACTGTCTTGCCCTTCACCAAAGAAAATAGTGGTAATTGTTATATAAAAAGAAAGCAGGGTAAGATAATTGAGTGGCTAGAAAACAACTTTGGAAATGGAGAAAGCCACTCAAAGGAGAAGACAGTTAAAGCAAAACATGACTAATAAGGAGGACCAAACCAAGTAAATACTTTATGCAAAGTGCATTTCAGCAGGGGAAATAGCCAGGGCAAATCCCGCAAGTTTGTTGTGAACCAAGGCTGATGTGTGTGAAAAGCATTAAGAAGGCAAGCATACCTGGACAGGAGTGAAAATAGGGGCCTAACAGGAGATGAGGTCCAAGAGAGTCGAGCCTGGATCCCATGGCGCCTCGTACTACCGCGAGGAGCCTGCATTAAATCCAAGGGTGATGAGAAGCCATGCAAGGATTTCCAGCAGGGGACTGCCATTTAATCATCCCTCCCTCTTTATTCCTGCAGGCTCAAGGGCATTGAAAATGTTTGGTCTGTAAATTGCCAAAAGAGTATCAACCCATCTTTAGTTTTGTAGCACATAAAGTTTGACTCCCAAGGTATAATTTGTAAACTAAATGGCATTATTCTTATACTATGACCTGGGGAAAAGAAAATATTCACTGTATCCGTTTCAAGGGCCTGGATATGAGAAGAAAATCTAATGTACTGGAGCTAGAAAGATTACAGTGCATCTTGTAAATATTTCTCCAGTGTATAATTCCCTACTTGGATGAGTTTTTACCTTGAATCAAACTACGGGTCCACTATTGCCAAAGGAAAACAGAATACAGATTATGAAATCTTTCAAAAATAAAGAAAAAATGCTATTCTACAGTGAATACAGCAGCCAGTGCTCTGTCATCCTTCTTGCATCCTGAGATCATTGGGGAATGACAGCTTTGCTAACAGGGCATTTCTTGGTAGGGCCGTGTTCTGCTGAAATAGAGCTATTAGGAAAACAAATGATTCTCTTTAGCATCTTGCACTAGCATTAGGTTCTATGCAACTATATTGTACTGTAGCCACCGCTGATACACAGAAATTCTTCTTGAAGTGTTTAAAAGACAAACCACTGGCAGAGGTCATCATGCTCTTGAAATACCAAAAATAAATCAGAGTGGTAAAATAGTCCACCCCTGATTCTCATTGACCCAGGATCAGTCACTGATATTCTGATGCATTTCCCTTTATTCATTAAAATCACCTACATGATTAAGTTTATTCTGTCATTTAACTAAAATATTTATTGAATGTACTGATTGAAATTAAAATATAAATTACTATTATATATAGATCTATATGGAAACCCTGGTGGCGTAGTGGTTAAGTGCCAGAGCTGCTAACCAAAGGGTCGGCAGTTCAAATCCACCAGGCACTCCTTGGAAACTTTATGGGGCAGTTCTACTCTGTCCTATAGGGTAGCTATAAGTCAGAATCAAGTCGACGGCACTGGGTTTTGTTTTATAGACCTATATAATAAAATAAAAAAGAGGCCCTGATGGCAAAATGGATTTGTCTTCAGGGTATCTGTCCATCTGGGTAAGGGATCCTCAAATAAGAATATTTACTTTAAAATTTATTAAATCATTTCCCTGTGCCCTGAACTATTTTAGGAGCTTAACATGCATTTATAAGGAGCCCTGGTGGCACAACGGTAAAGCACTTGGCTGCTAACTGGAATGTTCGTGGCTTGAACCCACCCAGTGGCTCTGTAGGAGAAAGACCTGGTGATCTGCTTATCAGTAAAGATGACAGCCAAGAAAACCCTACTCTGTCATATGAATTTGCTATTAGTCAGAGTCGACTGGGTGTCGCCCAACAAAAACAATAAAATATAAATA
This sequence comes from Elephas maximus indicus, assembly GCF_024166365.1. NCBI lineage: Eukaryota > Metazoa > Chordata > Mammalia > Proboscidea > Elephantidae > Elephas > Elephas maximus. The sequence goes on along the minus strand of NC_064829.1, from coordinate 72,604,766 downwards.
TATTAAAATATTAAAGTGAACATTTCCTATATCTGTTATTCCTAAAATTGTACATTTTAGATCAGGATTATTTAAAATACAAATAAGGCATCTGAATATGCTCTAGTATAAGCAAAAATAATCCCTCGAACACCAGTAAGATTTACTTAAAGATCATTACATGACCACAGCTATTTTTAAATAAAAGAACTGCCTTCATAATTAGGGCATTTTAGAGAGAGAAATTAGTTCTCATGGAGGGCAGGATTTATGAAATGAACCAGAAATAATAAGTTGAATTGAAAGGCAAAAATTAGCTGTGACCAGAATGCATTCTCCTTTTCCACCTCTAACCACAGCATTTCCAGGCAGAAGTAGAGAAGGATCAAGCTGCTCATAGTGTTTAAGCCAAGTAGGATCTGTCCAAGCCTGAGAAGCTCCTCATGGAATATTAGCAAACATTACATGGAAGTGGCAGATGCTCATATTGGAAAAAAAAAAAAAAAAAAACTCCTATTAAAAAAGCAAACAAGTAAAAAACAGACTTTCTGATTCAGCATTTCTCAGAATGGAGCTAGAAATATAACCTTTAGAATACACTACCCCGGATGACTCTAAGTTCATCTTTCTCAGTCATTTCCTTTTTAAAAACATGCTTATTAAATGGATCTTTATAATTTCTCCTATTCTAGATGTTTTACTGTCATTAGTGATTTTCCCTATGCCTAGAATACTCAATCTTTTTTGAATCTCTTGAAGATGTTCTCAAGGCAAATCTTTCTTCCAATCACAATTTCCCAGTGAAGATTTCCCTTAGAGACTAAAACAAAGTCAAGGAAATTCAGAAATATGGAATTTAATGGGAACAAAAGTACAAAGACTCTCAACTGTGAAATGTACCCATCTTCTGCTTGCTGTGGTTTCATCTTATTTGCATTTTGTACCCAGTACACCAAAACATATTTCATAATCCAGGCCCTAACATTAGCTACAATGAATGCAGACATTTTCTTCTTCTCTAAGGCATCTCAAAACATAAGGCTCTATTCTATACTATGTTCCACCTCTAATCTTTTGTAGGAAAATTTGACGTGGTACTCTCGTCTAAATCACTGCTCAACAGAATGATATGGTACCAAGCTCTCCAGAGCCTTCAGCCTTCTGCACACACATGACCCAGAAGCCTTCCAATTGGGTTTATGCAAACACAGCCACAAGGCCAACCATACAAACCCATTTCTAAATCAGCAGCCAGAAATACATACAACTTCACACACTTAATTTTAGAATGTAATTCATGGGGCTCCTTCCCAGATTTTTCAGCACAGCATCTGCTCAGAGCTGGTCCATATGACAGAGTCTGACAGTTTTCATTGCTTGCCCAAGAGAATCTTTTAATGATACCATCTTCTCGGTAGTCTTTTGAATATGTAAGTATTGTATTTGATGTCAAGCCTTGGAGTCACTGGATCTGAATAATCTTACAAAAATATCTATCACCGGTTATATATTGTAAGAAAATTATTCCACAAAATTTATTGAGGGCTTACCATTTGCCTGGTGTCATGTCTGTGATTAAGAATAAAAAGATTAAAATAGACATGGTCCCTGCCCCTAAAGGACTCCAGATCCTGGGAATCAGAATCAAAAACCTCCACACAAGAGGTTCTTCAAGTTCATATCCATCCACCATGCTCCTAAAGGTATACAGCAAGTCGGAACAGAAAGGAAATGCAAGCCCAGGACTTCCGGTTTTCACGTCCGTCTACTTTCCACTCTACGATTGGCAATAAAATTTATTCAACTACCATTTAAATAAAAGCTTTTCTATTTTTATCATTATTTCAGACCTCTTTCAAGGCCCAGAGATATAATACTTGCACAAATGGAGGTATATATTTTTTGTTTATGAGGCAGAAAGCTTAGTTACACAGGAGATTGCAGGGGCACCTGTCCTCTGAGGTACTCACTGTACTTTACAGAGAGTGTTCAATTACTCCTTGCAATGTCCCTATGAAGCATTGTATGAGATTATTTGCATCACGTGCAGCACCATTCCTCCTTGGACCTTGAAGGTGCCTTTCACAGAATCAGACATAAACGAAGTTAATTCTCATAGTGTTCCAGGGAGATGGGAAAAATATATTAAAAACCATGGAAAGACCAAATTACTACTGGTGGCTAGGGAAATAAGAGTTGCTAAGAGTTAAGAGGCTACACAACTGCTGTGGGAAAAAACATCTTTGTGCCTACTTTCTAAAGCAACAGACCCTCCTGCAACATGTATACATATGCCCATGTTCAGGGTGAATTGTTGTGTTGGTAAGGAATATTGAATATGCCATGGACTGGCAGAAGAATGAACAAATCTGTCTTGGAGGAAGCATATCCCAAATGCTCCTTAGAAGAGAGGATGGCGAGATTTAATTTCATGTACTTTGGACATGTTATCAGGAGGGACCAATCCCTGGTGAAGGACATTATGCTTGGTAAGATAGAAGGTCATGAAAAAAGAGAAGACCTTCAATGAGACAGATTGACATAGTGGCTTTGACAATGGGCTCAAACATAGCAATGATTGTGAGGATGCTGCAGGACCAGGCGTTTCATTCTGTTCTTCCCGAGGTCACTATGAGTTGGAACCAACTCAAGGGCACCTAGCAACAACAACAACAACAACATGCTTACGGAGCACAATAGCAAGAAGTCAAGTAGGTCAAGGCAAAGAGAAATGCATATTGATTTAAAGTCTTAAAGAGTCAGGACAAAGGAGGAAGTGGGAAGCATGTTCTGTTGCTCTTTTTTTCATTGATTCACTCATTCCACAAATATTTTCTGTGTACTGTGCAAGGAAAAGAGAATACCAGGTATGAGAGTTCCAGGATGTCTTCATATCTGCACTTCTACATCCTTCAGTAACAAGGACAGCAGAGAAAGGGAACATGAAATCCACATAGGTGTACCCTTAGTGCCAGGCACATATCAAGCACTCAATGTAGAAATTTCTGGAATGAATCGATGACATCTTCCAAAACATTTTAGAAGAAAGATTTAACTTACACTGCTAAAAGCTGTCTTGAGTTTCTATCATGAGTTCTAGTAATTTTCAGCCTATGGAGGTTTCCCATAACCTGACTGAAACAAACATACACACACCCACACAGCCACACCCACACATACACATTCACACACACCCACAACATTTCATGGATGAAATAACTGATTTTAAGACTTACCTAAAACCACATAGGAGGCAGAGAAGTGACTTATTTTAACACACCGACATTTTCCCCAGTCCAGAGATCTCTACACTAAAAAAAAAAAAAGTCCAGAGATCTCTACACTAGATAAGATAATTGCAAATCAAATGTTCAGTTGCCTCATTCGACCTCTCAGAATGCTGAATAACGCAATGTTCCGTAGTTACCATAGACTACAAAGTGTTGCCAACTGGGCTACTGATAGTTGTAGCTCTCCTTCTCCCAGAGTGCCTTTGCATCTCCCATTCCTGCAAAGACAGAACCAACCATCACGTTCATCTCCCAGGGAGCAACTTTTCTTAATAGCCAATGACTCTTGATGATTTTTTATATACCTAGATACTAAGGATTTTAATTCATTTTCAAGTCTGCAATCTCAGTCTTTTTTTACAGAAGTTGGCTAGAAACTATTCCCTTCCCTATTCTTTTTTTTTTAATTTGGGCTTTTTTCAGAACGTATACCTGTCTTGGAAGCCCTGGTGATGCAGTAGTTAAGAGCTCAGCTGCTAACCAAAAGGTCAGCAGTTCGAATCCACCAGCCATTCCTTGGAAACCCTATAGGAGAGTTCTACTCCATCCTATAGGGTCACTATGAGTCAGAATCGACTCGATGGTAGTGAGTTTGGTTTGGTTTTGGTTTTGGTATACCTATCTCATAGTTGCCATTTGGGATTTATCTATATGCCTTTCTTCAGAAATGTTTCTATTTTTGCAAAGATAAAGATTAACCTTCTGAAGAAGCACCATGTGACCATGGTATATGAATTTCAAGAAAATTAATATCTGAAGTTATCACCATTCCTAAACATAATAGAAAATATTCCTGATCACAAGATCAGAAGCAAGGGTCTGAGGATCTGTCAAAATATTTTGTTTAAAGAGGACTTGTCATTTAAGGAAATTTGTATTATGGGCCCAGTTAATTCCTTTAATTTTTAAGAAGTAAAAATAAACAAAATTTGAAGAAAAAAAAAAAAAACAGACTATGAGACCAGTCAAAATTGATTTATTACCAGGATCAGCTTCAAGGCTAAAGCAGCAAATTTCCATGTTGGACTTCCTTTTTGAAATTGTTAGTAATAAATTTTGTAGGGATAACTCAGGGAGGCTTTTTTTTGCAGCAATTGTATATGATTTGAGCTGAAAGAATAAATCCATTTATTATTTATTTTAGAAAATTTATCTCAAGAATATATGAGCTTCTAGCTACATTTGTTTTGGAGCTGCATTTTAGTAATAACTCAAACAGAGGATAAATTACGTATACTATTATGATTTTATATAGGCCATGATACAGATATAGATAGATAAAAGCATAGATATACGGTCACTATGAATTGGAATTAACTTGAAGGCAATGGATATAACAGATATAGATAAAGAGCCCTGGAGGTGTGGTGGTTAAGCTCTCACCTGCTACCTGAAAGGTCGGCAGTTCAAACCCACAAACCACTCCACAGAAGAAAGACGTGGCAGTCTACTTCTTTAAAGATTACAGCCTTGAAAACCCTAAGGAGCAGTTCTACTCTATCTTATAGGGTCACTATGAATGAGAATCAAATCCATGGCACATAGCAATAACAAGTATAGATTTAGAATTAAATATGTATGAAATGAATAAGAAATTGGAGATACCCTATGACATATTGCATTTCTACATGCTAATAAAAAAGACACGGTATACTTGGTATGATGTCACTGATAATTTAAATAAGAAATTTTGTGGCAAGGGAATTCTAAAATAAGCTATTTGTCCAAAAACACTGAATATTTGACAAAAGGAGAGGTAACTGATAACTGCTTAGTTATCTAAAGTATGTGTAACAACAACAACAACAAAAACCTGTTCCATCAAGTCGATTCCAACACATAGTGACCCTTTAGGACAGAGTAGAACTGCCCCATAGAGTTTCCAAAGAGCACCCAGTGGATTTGACTGGCAGCATTTTGGTTAGCAGCACAGCTCTTAACCACTGCACCACGAGGGCTGCATATTTTGTATACTTCTATATATTTTTATATATTATATATATATATTTATATATACTTTAGAAGCCCTGGAAGGAAACCCCGGAAACAGGAAACACTGGTGGCGTAGTCATTATGAGCTATGTCTGCTAACCAAAAAAACTTCAGTTCAAATCCACCAGGCACTCCTTGGAAACCCTATGGGGCAGTTCTACTCTCTCCTGTGGGGTCGCTATGAGTCTGAATCGACTGGACGGCAACGGTACGGGTAGGAGCCCTGGTGGTGCAGTGGTTAAGAGCTTGGCTGCTAACCAAAAGGTCAGCAGTTCAAATGCAACAGCTGCTCCTTGGAAAAACCCTATAGGGCAGTTCTACTCTGTCCTATAGGGTTCCTATGAGTTGGAATCAACAAGGGATTTTTTGTTTTTTATACAAAATATATTTGAATGCCAGGGCTCCGCTCAGATCATTTTTTCAGAATATCTGAGGGTGGATTCCAGGCATGAATACTTTTTATTTCTAAATCTCAGCATGAATTGAATGTTCAGGCAAGATGAAAAATGATGGATACAGAGGGAGCAATAGAATTCTACCAGATTATCTTGAGCAGAGCCTACCCTAGACAGGAAAACTTTCCAGGCTGCCCTTCTCACTCTGGCCTGAGGTCCAGAGCATAAGGGGATACCCAATAAGATCTTTTCAAGAAAGAGAGGAGGGAACGACTTCAGCAAAACAACCAGCATCTTCACCCACTGTGGCCAGGCCAGGATAAGCGCGGGCAAACATGCTGAGGAAGGCAGTGAGGAAAAGACTGAGAATATGTATGAGTGGCATCTAATGGACTTCTTGGGAGCAACTTCATGGCAGCAGTCTCCAAGTAGGGGCAGGAAGTGGTTAAATGTGTCTGTTGAGCACATGTTGTGGACCTCAGGGAGGACTCATCAGAGCCGAGATAACAAGGCACTCAGGATCCTGGGAGACCATAGCTTCTCAAATTCAATGGAGAACTGTGTGCCTTTCCTTTGCAGAACCCCTGGGGGTGTAGCTCATAGTAAGCCATGTTCCAGGCTTGGGAGCGTGAGGGGTGGGCAGCCACTGACCATACACCCTGCAGCCACTTGAGCCTTTGGGAAAAGGCTTCAGCAGCGGAGTTCTGGCGAGAGCACACAGGCTTGAAACTGTAGACTCCAAGCCTTGACTGTAATGAAATTTTAATTTCATTAATTTAACCCTTTTAAGCTCCAATTTTTTCACGTTTTGAATTTTTTGGTGGTAATGGCATGTGTTTTCAGTAGTGGAATGCATGCTTATTAATTGAGTGTGTTCACATTTGTGGTCGGTAATATGAATTTTAAAAATTTCAGATGGGCATACTTTTTCCCACAATGTATTGGTAGTAGCCTCATGCAATGTTTAGTGGGCTCCATCTGTTTCAAGGATCTTTGGAGAGTGGTGCTTTCCATTTTGTTACACTGGTTTTCCAAATATCACACATGCACACGCTCAGACACACACACACACACACACACAAACCACCTGGGCTCCCTAACACAGAAAGTCATAAATATGCTTACAAGGATTATCTAGCTGTATCTAGCTGTACAAAAGCCAAAAGAGACAAAAACTTGACCTAATCATGCTTCCTGGATATACTGCCTCATACCTAAGTCTTCTACCTTACCAAATTTTTGCCAAAGGATGTTTCTTTAATTTTTCACCATTACACAAGCCACCACTGGAGGGCAGCATTACTGAAAACCCAAAAATGTTTGTGGGTGTATTCTGTCCCAAGAAGCATAAAAGAGTTAAGAGATTTGGGAGAGAATTTGTAAGTCACAGAAATGAAATGAAACTTGGGGATTTTGTCTTAAAAAGAAAGAAAAGAAAAAGACTGCAATATAAAGACCTCTGAAGGAAACTATTTTAAGAAAGATGTAGTCTCTAAAGAGACAACAAAAATCACCACAGAATAGGTTCTGATTCATGGGGATGTCATGTGTTCCAGAGGAGAACAGTGCTCCACAGGGCTTTCAGTGGCTAATTTTTTTGGAAGTAACTCGCCAAGATTTTCATTGGAGGTACCTCTGGGTAGGTTCAAACTGCCAACCTTCCAGTTAGCAGCCAGGTCTGATAACCGTTTGCGCCACCCATAGCGAAGACATGACAACATCTAGGCAGGTCTGGGATCTGAGCCACTGTTCATGGAATAGTATAGATCCAAAAAAGAGAGAAGAGAATTTTGAACAGGGCAGCAAAAACATGTCAATGACCTGGTCATTGAGGAGAAATTCTCAGGAATGTTAGTAATGGCCCTAGGCCCCATTTATAGGCATGCAGTTCTGCCCTTTGAGCACAATCTAATCTGCTATAAAATCTTGATTTTCTGAATCAAACATCTGCCATTCTGCCTTTTTAATGAAAAAGAAAAAGAATGAACTATAAACTGTATGGAAAACCTGGTGGCATCGCGGTTAAGTGCTATAGATGCTAACTGAAAAGTTGGCAGTTGAAATCCACCAGGCACTCCTTGGAAGCTCTGTGGGGCAGCCCTACTCTGTCATGTAGTGTCACTATGAGTCGGAACCGAGTCAACTGCAACAGGTTTGGTTTTTTTGGTTTACGAACTATATCTTCTTTAAAATCACAATATTTCCAGTGAATAAGCAAAGGGATATAGAAAGTTATATGAATAAAACTAATTCATGTCCATAGTTCTAGACAGCAAATAAATGAAAGTGCATGCCTGTGTGCTATAGTCAGAGAGTGATGTGAAAAGCATTAAGGAATGGTGGGAGTGGTCAGAATTAATATTGGATCCAGGCTCCAGATTTTCTGGAGCCATGGAGGGTAGATGAACCCCTGAAACTATTGCCCTGATAATCTTTGAGCCTTAAACCAAAAATATCCCCTGGAGTCTTCTTAAAACAAAACAACAGTTTAGCTTAACTAGTAAGGAGTGCCTACCTTGAGCCCTGTGCTCTTTTCAGTACTATCTCTATGGGATCAAGATGACAACAGAAATTCAAAAGATTAGATAGGAAACTTAGAGGGCAGTGAGTTTATCTTAATGGGGGAGGAAGAACTCAGGAAAGAAGGTTGAGAATGGTTGCACAGCTAAAAGAATGTAATCAATGTCACTGAATTGTACATGGAGAAGCTCCTGAATTGGTGTGTGTTTTGCTGTGTATATTCTCAACAACAACAAAAATAAATAAAACAAATAAAGAACAACAAAAAACAAACAGACTGGATCCAGGGATGAGACTGTAGAGGAGTAGAATGTGAATGCTGGAGGGAACAAGAGGGGAGGGAACAGTGAAGGAGAATGGCAAGGAGAATGCACAACGTTGGAAAGGATTGTGATGGGAGGAATGGCCTCATTTATTGTGCTATTTAGATGGTTTCTTTTAAGGTAATGCACACTCTTATTTCAAGATCATCTCTCCTTTCTGCTGGCTTCTGTACAGGAGCCCGAGAAAGCTGCAGTGACTCTTAATCAGCCCTCCCTGTGAGCCTGGCTGGAGGAGCAAGTACAGCACAAGACACTGCCTCTGTCCTCAGAGGGCAGGTTTCTCATCTCCTCCGGAGATCAGATATCCCATAAGGATGTGCCTGGTGATTTATAGTTTGCTCCGTTATCATAACCCTTGGTAAACTGACTCCAGATAAATAAGTGGCAAGGATGCATTATTTAAAACAACAAAAAGAAGATAAAGATTCCTTGGTTCCTTTACCTACAGGTCTTCAACACCTTATCCCTAACTCTATAACCACAAATCATGAAACAGCTAAAGACAAGTTGCAGAGGCAAAACTAACTGGAGTGAGAAAGGGGGCAAGTGAAATATACTGACCCCAAAGACCATGCTCCAATTAGAAGACTTCTGGAAGCTAACAGGATACCTTGAGCCGGAAATATTGGCTATTAACTATGCTGCAGGGAGAGGAGGAGAGTGAGAGTGGAGACAAGTGAGAGAACAAGGAAGGCACTAGGCAAGTTCGTTTTTAACAAATTGAAAAGGGATTTAATGCCGTTCTGTACATTCTTGACACAATGACTTGAGACAATTGAGAGGGTGAGGAAGAAGAAAGAAATCACAGAAATACAATCATTTAAAATATGAGCTCCAATTCTCTGGTAAAGTGCAAATGTGGCACAGAATTTATAGAATTTTAATCTGAAGTAATGGAACATTTAATTGATATGAGTTTATAGTAGACTCACAGTAATATAACTGTCCGAGTTATAATCATAATACACAGAAACTCGAAAAGTAGAGTGGAGGAATATGATCCCTAATGTTTTAAACTTTTCAGGGTCTACAGAAGTTAAGCAAAGGAAAAAAATTTAATACCGATCCACAGTTAAAATTTCCTTAGATAAAAATCATTGCTCTGGGCTATAAAAACTAGGTTTTGAGTAATGGAAGAGATTAGCCATGGAAATGCATGAAATGATCACATTTTTTCCCTATGGTACATTCTACCTTTTACTGAAATCATGGGAAAAAAAAAAAAAAACCCAATGTCGTGGAGTAGATTCCGACTCATAACGACGTTATAGAACAGAGTGGAACTTTCCCATAGGGTTTCCAAGGAGCGCCTGGTGGATTCCAACTGTTGACTTTTGGTTAGCAGCTGTAGCTTTTAACCATTACGCCACCAGGGTTTCTGAAATGACAGAAGGGAGAAGGAATTCAGGAAACCAAAAGCCATATAATTACAGTAAATTATTAACCATATGTTTTTCTACTAAATTAATTATAAAACATCTACTTTTATCTTCTTATGAGAACGTGCTTTTGCTCCTAACGTGCATGATTTCTTGTCTTATTTTTTTTTAATTATAAGAAAAAAGCTCAGAATTACATTTAAAAGATTTTTCACTTTCATGAAATACATCACTTTGTAGACTAAATGCTATATTGGGAGAAATTTTGCCTAACATAAAACCACTTATGCTAATGTGCTTATTTTATATTTCTTAATAAACCCAGGTTATGACTCAGAATTGACTCGATGGCACTGGGTTTTTTTGGGTTTAATAAACCCAGGGGCAATATTCTATGGTCCTTCTGTATCAATCTCCCTCTGGGGTTCTGGTTGACGCATTAAGTTACTTTAACTCCTTTTGAAGGATTCTTTATATTTGAATTCCCACCCTCTACATCGTGGAGACTATATATAAATAGTAGTTGACAATCAGAATAAAGGGAAAGAAAAATCATGCTTGTAAATATTCCCACATTAAAGTATCCTGAGCCACAATCTATGGAATGTCACTGAGCGAGGAAAAACTGTGCTGCATCAGGTTACTTTTTTCTAATGAAGATAAGAATTTTATGGACTTGACATTCCCCTTTTGCCCCAAAGCATGTATGAGTTGGAGGTCCATGGCAGCAAGAAAACCCTGGTGACGTAGTGGTTAAAGGCTACAGCAGCGAACCAAAAGGTTGGCAGTTTGAATCCACCAGCACTTTTTGGAAACCCTATGGGGCAGTTCTACTCTGTCCTATAGGGTAGTTATAAGTCAGAATTGACTCAACGGCAATGGGTTTGGTTTGAGATCTGCAAGGCTAGTACTATTCTCTGCTGGGGTCAGAAAATCCTACAGCTGTATAAGAACCCAGATCTTAAATGAGAGGAAAGGAAGCACCTGAAAAGGTGAAGGAACCTATCACTAACAAGCCAGATAAAGAGACAATCAATGTCAGTACAGGAAATGACTCGGCAAATCATTGTGTTGCAACTATCCTGACCAGAGTTGATCCTACAAGAGGACACCTCCAACAGTGTCACCTCCTCTCCTTCTACTCCTAGTGTGGCTTCCCAGGAAACAATCTCCATGACTGACCACGCCTGACCTGAAGCTGTTAGGGGGCTGGCAGCCATTACAAAAGTGGGAACGTGATCACAGAGGATGACTGTCTTAGTTTGAGGATGAGTGTCTTAGTTTGCTCAGGCTACCATAACAAAACACTACAAAGTGAGGGACTTGAAACAACAGAAATTTTATTATCTCACAGCTCTGGAGACTGAGAGTGTAGGATCAGGTCATTGATCATACTGATTCCTCTGAGACTTTGAGGAAGAATCTGTTCTCTGTCTTTCTCCTTGCTTTTGGTAGCTCCAGGTGTTCCTTGGCTTGTAGCCACAGCATCACATGGCATCCTTCCTTTGTCTCTCTGTGTCTGTTATCTTCTTTTATAAGGACAGCATTCAGTTGAGATTAGGATTCACCCTACTCTGGAATGATCTTGTATTAACTGATAACATCAAAGAACCTATTTCCAAACAAGATCATGTCGAGAGATACCAGGGGTTAGAACTTCAACATATCTTTTTGGGGAGACACAATTTAATCCATAACAAGAACCAACTTTGAAAGTAATTCTAGGGTGTTTCCCTTCCCTTACTTACAATCAGGATGCAGTCACACACACAGTCACTCCATTGGCGATATCACCCTTTTCTCTAAACTACAGAGAATAGATGTTGGGTTTATATTTGTGTTTGTTATGAAAGGTTTTAGGATTTAGAGCAGATGAGATTTAAAGATGGAGTATTAAGTAACTGTGGTGTTTGGGGAAACCCTGGTGGCATACTGGTTAAGTGCTATGGCTGCTAACCAAAAGGTGGGCAGTTCAAATCCACCAGGCACTCCCTGGAAACTATGGGGAAGTTCTACTCTGTCCTATAGGGTTGCTATGAGTCAGAATCTACTCAATGGCAACGGGTTTGGTTCTTTTTTTCTTTTTTTGGTGGTGTTTTGTAAGTTTTCCTTGGGAACACATTGAGATTCTGTGTTACTCAATCCTTATTCCTGCCCATTGCTTTTTCTACCTAAACTTGACTCCACATCAACCTCTACTCTATGAGTGGGGCAGAATTATGGGAGGTAAAATGAAATCAGATAGTTGACTCTTACTGTATATCCTTGTATAGGAAACCTAAGTACCCAAATGACACCCTGTTTATCCCAGTATACTGATTAGAAGCCATAATCTTTGGGACAAAACTGTCAGAAATAAGCTGAGGGGAACCCCACCAAGTCCTGTGTTCCTCTTCACAGACCCCAGCCTGTCATGACTGGATACCCACATGGCCTCCACGTAGCACCTCAATGGGTAGTGCTTATGGATATCCATGGAGTCATGGCATAAACTGGGCCCTGACCTCATCCTTATGTTATTCATAGTCCACACATACATATTTTGATTTGGTCAAATGAAACTCTCTAAACTTTTTAAATCACATACTTAGATTTCCTTAAATTGTAATATGCACGGCTGTTCCTCTGTCTGCCTAAATCGACGTACTTGCAAACATATCATGACAGATACAAACATTATTTGTGACCTGAAAGCTCTTACAATCTAATAAGGGAAATATGGCATGCACATAAACAACGCTAACAGAGTGTGAAATATGGTAATTATTACAAAAAATATTTGTCTGCAAAATGCTATTAGAACAGAACAGAAGCTAAATTTCTCTCCAGCTTGGGGGTTGAGAGAGTGTGCAACAAAGAGAGTGTAGAAAGAAGGGAGTAACATTTGAGCTGGGTCAGTGGTTCTCAATTTTATTTGTTTAAAGATTATTGATACCCAGAACTCAGCCCAGAGATTGCAATTCACTTGGGCTCAATATGCACAAAATCACCAGCACACAACTGAAGTGCGTCATAACTGTTACACACATTGCGTTTTGAAATAAGAGGAAAGAATTTCCTCCTCTCAAAATAAAACGTGGCTTTTCAGCATTTTTGCCTGTTCCAAATTAGAAGGATCTCTTCTATACCTTGAACTGCTAGCTGAAATTAAAACTGCTATCATACTTAATAATGGCAAAATTTAAAAAAAAAAAAAAATTGAGCAATGATTTTTTTATAAAACATTTCCAGAAATTAAAGAAAGTTTATTTGGTAAGGAAAATGGTCCTTTTTCTGCCCTTCTTCTTTTTTTTTTTTCCAGAGCTGAAAACCCCAATAATAAACCAAAGCAAATATATTAATGTAGGCAAACAAATGACCCCATGTATTAAAATTTCAGTAAACTTAAATGCATGCCAAATCAAATGAATTTAATATGCATTTGCTAAAAAAACTAAATCTGAAATATGGGTATTTTTAATTACAAGAAGACAGTATTAGAACACCGCAAACTACTACTTTCCAACACTAGATTTTCAAGCCATTGAAATTTTTAGCAAACTCATTTCATTCCCTTGGAGGCTTGGGTATATATTTTTACAGATAGATAATATATGGTAAAAGAAACATTCAAAAGATCCTAAGTCCAAGGAATTTGAAGTGTTACGGGCTGTGAAAAGGATTCAAACCAAAAAAACCAAACCCGTTGCTGTCTAGTCAATTCCAACTCAGAGTGACCCTATAGGACAGACTAGAGCTGCTCCTTAGGTTTTCCAAGGCTGTAAATCTTTATGGAAGCAGACTGCCACATCCTTCTCCTGAGAAGTGGCTGGTGAGTTCCAAGTGCCGACTTTTCAGTTAGCAGCTGAGCATTTAACCACTGCGCCACTAATGCTCCTTTTGAAAAAGATTAGCACTATTCATATAGAAGACACAGTTAGGATCATTTAAGTTGTGGCTATGTAGTTTTCTTCTATTTTCTGCTATATTCTCAGATATAGCTCTGTAGCTCACTATCATATTGAGAAGCATTTTAATCTCCCTGACCTGTCCATTCTTTGTTTGAGGACAACTAGGGGTAGAAATTGTTTTTGTTTTTTTGTTTTTCTTCAAAAAAAGAAACCCTGTCCCTGAGAACCTTGGCAAATCAACCCGCATCATTTCCAGACCCAGGTCACATTTGAAGGAGTGTGTGGGCACAGTACAGTATCAACAGAAACAGGCTTAAGTCTCCCTAAGCCCCAGTCGCTGACACTCTAGGTGACAGATTCATGCTGCTCCTAATCAGTTTCACACCAGGGAGATACACACGCTGGAAACATGCCGAGGGAGAGCAGCACAGAAGGCGCGTGGAGATTGTCTGAAAACCAGAGCTTTCCAGTGTCACCTTCCTGTGCCAAAAAGCAGAAACATATGCTTCACCCTGATTTTCTGGTTATTAAGAAAAATAGAGAAATTAGCTCATGTTAGCCTGGTGTCTTCTCTGTGATCGATGCCCGTTTCTAAGGACGGCTAGAGAAGAAACATCAGTGGGTGATTCCTATTCCCAGGGCAAATAGAAACAGTTTTCTCACCCAATTTCCTTTCCTTCTTTTAAAACACAGTTTTCAGAATTAAGACTCATCTTTCTTAATTGTTGTCATCAATGGCCTAAAGTTATGTTGCTAACTTTCAGCTTCTACCAAAGAGACTGAGAAAAGAGGCAAAATCTGGTATCTCACAGGCAAGGAGGAAAACTGGAACCACAGAATCACTGACCTAATTTGGTATAAATTTCATCTAACTTGGAGAAATGATTCATTTGGTGGCTTCATTTACATGGATGTATACTGAGACTTTTCAAACCCATTAGTCAGAATTAAAATACAGTGTTTGATATGGACTGAATAGGTAATGGACAAAATGAGAACTCTGGAGATGTGAGACTTCATATTTTCCAGGTGACTTTTCAGAGGCATGGATGAGAATATTTGATCAGATTAGCTACTGTGCATAGCAGCTGTCCGAAGAGTCATTTTTTCAGGGTAATGGAAGGTGAATGATTACCTAGCACGTGAAAAACTGAATTTAATACCCCATGTAGCCACTACAACACAAGAAAAATAGATTGAAATAACCACGATGCACCAGCTTAGCAGGGTGGAAGAGTAAAACAGGAAATGTGTGCTCCAATATCAGTTACAGTCAGAATCATCTGCCTACGTTGTCTGACTTTAAAAAGCAATGAAATCACAGGCAGACCTCACTTACTGGGTTTGATTTTCTTGGACTGACTGCCCGTATCAAATAAATCAAGCATGGCTTAATTATCCAACCTAGAAAAGCATAGCAAGTGTGTACAGAGTACTGAAAGTGGTCTGATTAAGAAACGCCTTCCTTTATTTGTCAGTGAAATACCAGGGAATTTCCACATTAACTGACAAAGAGAGAGAAATCTCTCTCCACTCCATGTAAAACTCTGCCTGAGAACCCACACTTGACCATATATACTATAACTAACAGGAGATTTTGGTAGACGTGTGAGGTGTGTGCAGGAATATAACTGCCTTTCTTCTTTCCATGTAAATTTACATGAGGTTACAGTCAATTTTTATATCACGAAGACTTTATTGGGTGTTTTGAGAAGTAAGCCAATAAAATTGGAAATGCCTCCTTTTCCCTAAAAACAAATTAACAAGCTAATAACTGTTGCCCTCAATTCTAACTCATGGGAACCCCACGTGTGTCAGAGTAGAACTGTGCTCCATGGGGTTTTCAACAGCTGATTTTTCAGAAGTAGATCACCATGTCTTTCTTCCAAGATGCCTCTGGGTAGGCTTGAACCTCCAACTTTTCAGTTAGCAATTGAGCACATTAACTGTTTGCACCACCTAGAGACTTCCTTTTTCCCTAGCATCTCCAGAAACCGCTCCTCCTTTATCAGGGCACAGAAGACCATATTTTTCTAATGCCTCCTTTTGCTTCTCTTTTTGGGACTCATTAGGTACTCTAGCTATGCAAGTTCTTGATTTTTAAAATATATTTTAAGGTGGTGTCAATGTCATTTAACCTTAGTCCCAGTACTTTACCCTGCTAATTTGTTCAGTGGAGAAATTTCCATGTCCATCTCTCACTGCCATTGTGAATAAGTTCTTTGTGCTGAAAACAGTAGGATGTCGAAAATTTAGGAAATCACTATTAGTTTTTCTAGACATGGGGGAAATACCCTGTAGATTTCATCAGATTTCCTGGGAGTGTCTCAGGTTGGATAAACCAGTTACCATCCAGTCAGTTTTAACCCCTGGTGACTCCATACGCCTAGATAGTCGCCCTATAATATCAGCAGCCACTGGTCTTAATAATCCTTGATCTTAGACTTAAAGTAACTACCAATGTGTGCCTCTTTTATTTACTTTATATTAGTAAAAAAAAAATGACTTCATGGGACCAAAGATAATCTTGGAACACGGATTACTCAAGCTGTTTTTGGAAAATATTTAAAGTATATCTCAAATGCTGAAAACAAACAACAAAAAACACTTTGAATCAATTAATTCAGGAACCAATATCACCAAATTAAAAATTGTTTTTTTTCCTTACTACAGAAGCAGTTTCGTTTCATCTCAACAGTGTCATGAGTACATAAAGCCAGCATCTGGACAGACAAAAAGGAATTAGGACCTGCTGGAGAGCAGCAACTGCTTTACAATCTATTTGCTGAAATGTTAATAACCAAATCAAAGGAATTCCTTTTATTCAGTGAGTTTTTGAAAAGCTAGGTCAGAAGTTAGAATTTTAGAACAGAGTTGTGATTCTGGCTTACGTTTCTTTTTTTGAAAGGGTGGTGGGTAGGGAAAGAGGATCGGACTGGAGAACTGTGACTGAGAGCTGATAGACTAGAGCCCTCCCATCTCCAAGCTAACTCTAGCTTGCATAATCATTGCTTGAGTAACTGTAGAGCTGCCTAGAGTTGCCTTTTAAAAGTTTATTATTTTTCTTATTTTTTGGAGGAGAATGAAGGAGGCTATCTTCAGCTACTTGATGGAGGTTTCTAGTAAATGTTCTGAACATTTATTTCAATCACTTCCACCTAAAATTGTGTTACAAGCAGGTGAATAGGAAAAACTACGTGGCTGTAACATGTTAAAACACACCAAACTCTTGATTTGGGAATGATATGTTTAGTTCGGGACATTGATCATAAGTACTATTAATGAAAGTGTTATCTAAATCTCATTCATGTAATGAAAATTTCTCTAGCTGTTAAACTACCGAATCTTCTGTCACTGTGATGTCAAGGTTGGGCAACAAAATGGATTGCCTTGTCCATCAAAACATGCTAGAAGAGGGTATCCTAGTCACATTTGGGACAGGAATGACACTAAAGTGTGGGAAAAAGGTCATAAGGAATTTGCAGAATTAAAGAAAGTACTAATCATGTGAGAAGGGAAGAGGATAAGGGAAATTTGATATTAAAGGTGCTGCTAGAATTTTAAAGAGAGAAGTAGCGTGAATGTCGTGCTTTACAACACTCCACTACGATTTGTCAAACAAGAGATGGTAACCTTAAGTTCCCTGAGTTTTCAATCATTCAGTGTCCATTTAGAACTTCTTGAAGATTGTCTAGATTCAGAAACTGATGACTAATTTTCAGTGTATGCATGTGAATTTTATTCAATGTCTTCTTTTAACGTTATCTTGAATTTCAACTTAATTATTTAACTCTTCCTAGAGTTGTGTTCTCATAATAGTCAACAGTGAACAAAATATTTAAAGGGTGGTCTTTTTTAATAAGCAATGTAACTGGATGTTGCAGGAAATTGAAAGCAGAGCTGAAGATCTATTTGTTCCTAATTTTTATAGGAATAGAAAATGTCAATTTTCTTGCCATGACAAGAAGCTAAAATTATACATGCATTTTTTTGTTGTTGTTTTGTTTCATTTTTGCATAGAAAATGTAGTCCTGGAAGGATGAAGAAACTTGGCCAATATGGTGCCTATTAAGTAGGGAAAAGAAAACTAAAACACAGGTATTTTGTCTGAAAAAGATTATCCCTTTCACCAGATTTTGTTTTTTCCCTTCCCAATATGATCTATTTCACAGCTTCAATTGGATAGAGGTAGACATAGCTCTTTGATTTTTCAATTCATTGCTGAGTAGTCACCTTCCCTTAGCAGCAGTCTTAGTTATCTAGTGCTGCTATAACAGAAACACCACAAGTGGATGACTTTCAAAAACAGAAATTTATTCTCTCACAGTTTAAGAGGCTAGAAGTCAGAGTTCGGGATGCCAGCTCTATGGGAAGGCTTTCACTCTCTGTTGGGTCTGGGGGAAGATCCTTGTCTCTTCAGCTTCTGTTTCCTGGTTCCTTGGCCATCCCATGTGGCTTGGCAACTATCTTCCCTCAGCTCTGTTTGTTTAATCTGATCCTTTCATATTTTGTAAGAAATTGACTGAAGACATACCCAACACTATTCCTACCTCATTAATTAACATAACAAAGACAACTCATTCCCAATGGAAAAACAGAAGCATAGAATTTTGGATTTACAGCACATATTTTAGGGGGACACAATTCAATCCATTGCACCAGGGAAATGTCTATTTTCTCCCTTGATGCTCCCTCCATCCCATCGCACTCCCCCTGCCCCACACACATTCTATAATTGTCAAAAAACACTTCAGAGGTTTACTTAGTTCAAAGAATGCCCATACTGCTTGTCAATTACAAGAACAGGAAGAGAAGTGTTGTCCGAATTATTGACTACTGCTTTTGCTACTTTCAGCCAAACAGGATTGCTGTTAAACCTTGTCCTCAACCAGGATGCTCACCCATTACAGAGCACTGATCCAGGCCCTGCCCCCACCACCAAGGTGCGTTAGTCTTGTCCACCAAGGCTGTATCTCCCTGAGTTCATTCACAACATCCACAGCCATTGTTTCCCAAGTGAGGCAATGCATTTTCACTTCTTTTGCTGTGATCAGCTCTCTGCAAAATCATGCTGTGGGTTATAGAGAATTATTCATATCCATTGAAACCCAAACACATCTTCCTTTTAAGAAGTATTTCAGAGTAAAGGTAGCTAGCTTGATATTCCCCTTTTTAGGTTCCTCTTTCTTCCTTCCAAAATTTTTTTTCCCCCTCAACTGTCCTAAAATACTCTCTTGAACCATGGAATAATCCCTTTAAGATGGTGTCAATCAGTGTACTTCAGAGAAAGACTTCTTCAAAGACAAGTCGTTTGGCTTGAATTAGAGAGTGTCACAGTGGGCAGATGGAAAGCTCAATTTACATTCAATTTTGTTTTCACTGATTTATCAACTATTCCATTGACAAAGAGAGGTGTGACTTCACAGAGTGAGAAAATGTTATTTTCTGCTCATAGTTGCATTAAAACATCAAACCACAGCTTGTTCATAGTTAGTGTTTGACAAAGCTTTTTAATCATGGTTGCCTGTCTTCTGAACACCTCCTGCCCCCAGCTCTAGCAATTCACAGAGGTTGAATTCTGCTTGTAATTCATTATTACAATCTGCATGAGGGGAAAAAAAAAGAAAATCTTTCCTTGGGTCTACCCTAGGTTGTGGAAACTGGTAGTTCTGTGATGTGTGCTTAAACCTATATTACAGCTTTTCGAGTTCTGTTTACTTTCCTTCCTTCCTCATATTTTCCTAAATTGAGTAAGTACAGGCAAGTCAAAACTGATACAAGGGAAAAATATCTCCTGTTAAAAAGAGTAAAGCAAATAATTCTTTAGGAAAAGATGTACACTTTGTTACATATTTGAGTGAGGTACTGGTATAAACTGCATCTAATTGAGTACACTGAAGTGTCTAGGTGGTGCAAACAGTTTAAGTGCTTGGCTGCGAACCAAAAGGTTGGAGGTTCGAGTCCACCCAGAGGTTCTCAGAAGAAAGGCCTGGCAATCTACTTTTGAAAAATCAGCCATTGAAAATAGTAATGTACATAGTTCTTACTCAGACACACATGGAGTCTCCATGAGTCAGAACTGACTCAACAGGGACTGGTTTTATTTGAGTGCACCAGTGGGTACGATGGGTCCTAAGAGTGTTTATTTTTACAGTGCTGGGGACTCTAGGGTTTGGGAGAAGGAAACTAAACTCCATTCAAAATGTGCTGTGGATCAACAGATACAGACATAGCTATGTACATTTCAAAAATAATGAAATTAATACTTTTAAACCTTAAATATCTTTCCTGCACATTCACAGCTATTAAATAATAGATTAAATGATAGGTTGAGGATTTGAACCTTCGTGTCTTTGAGTTCAAAATCCACATTTTCCCACTATACCCTATTGCCTAAAAAAAAAAATGCCTAGTGAAGAAATTTTCACCTTACCTACTAAAAACTAGTGTGAATAATTGTAGCAAGAAAGACCAGGCTATATCTAGACTCTGATTAGAATTTACTCCGAGATGTCACTTTGTAGATTGATTTCCCACATTCCAGTTCAGTTATATATACAATGAATATTTGAGCTATGATCGTCATTTCACTAATTTGAGAAGATAGTACTTTGATTGTAAAAGCTCAGGATTCAGAAAATTAAATTCTAGGAATGTAACAGCACCACTAAAAGCATTTGTACTGGATCTTTCTGAACCCACCGGAAAAACAAAAGAATGACCAGGTAGCAAAGTCACATACCCATGATAAGTATTTACATTAAAAATAGGTGCAAAGATACCGCTATTAAACAATCAAACCTATTGCCATGGAGTTGATTCAAACTCATAACTACCCTATAGGACAGAGTAGAACTGCCCCATAGGTTTTCAAGCAGAGCTAGTGGATTTGAACTGCCAACCTTTTGATTAGCAGACAACTTTTTAACCACTGTGCCACTAGGGTTCCAAAGATATCCCTAGGAATCTCTAAACACAAGCGAGTCTGTACAATACATCAATAGCCTGCATGATTAAAAAAAAAAAAACCCAGTGCCGTCGAGTCAATTCCGACTCGTAGCAACCCTATAGGACAGAGTTTCCAAGGAGCCCTGGAAGATTCAAACTGCCAACCCTTTGGTTAGCACCCATAGCACTTAACCACTACGCCACCAGGGTTTCTGCCACATCTAAATGAAGGGGAGCACAGAGAAGTAGCAGGGTGCAAGGTGGACCAGAAAATAGGGGAACATCTGAATAGTCAATGAATATTCCTGTAAACCACAAGGCAGGCCAGTATGAGAACAGTAGATAAAGATGAGAGAATATTTACTTTCTTCAATGGTGGATGAACAAAAAACTCCCAAAGTAAATCTGAAGGGACTGGAGCAGTTTAGATCATGTATATTCTTGAAAGTATCATTGCTTATTTCCAGGACAGGGACCCACAGCAAAGAGACACTTCCAGGAGTGGGTTCAAAACTGAAACAGAATACAGAAAATAGAGGTGGGTAAAACAAAAGGTAAAAATTAAAGTTGAGCAAGACCAGGAAACCTCATAGGACATACGTGCATATTTTGAAACACTATCTAAAACAATATATATAAAACAAAAATTCCTCACAACTGGACAAATAAGCAATATCATGATAAACGAAGAAACTATTGACGTAGTCAAGGATTTAATTTTACTTGGGTCCGCAATCAATGCCCATGGAAGCAGCAGTCAAGAAATCAAACCACATAGTGCCTTGGGTTAATCTGTTGCAAAAGACCTCTTTAAAGTGTTAAAAAGCAACGGTGTCACCTAAGATGTCCAAGCCAAGATGTTTTCAATCACCTCATACACACGCACAAGCTGGACAATGAGTAAAGAAGACTGAAGAAGAATTGGTGCATTTGAATTATGGTGTTGACGATGAATATTGAATACAACATGGACTGCCAAAGAATGAACAAATCCTTAGAAGTAAGGATGGTGAGACTTCATCTCACATATTTTGAACATGTTATCAGGTGGATCAGTTCCTGGAGAAGGACATCATGCTTGGTAAAGAAGAGGGTAAATAAAAAACAGGAAGACTCTCAACATGATGGACTGAAACAGTGGCTGCAACAATGGGCTGAAACATAGCAACAATTGTGAGGATGGCGCCAAAAGTGGGCAGTGTTTCATTCTGTTGTACATAGTGTTGCTATGAGTGAAACTGACTCAATGTACCTAACAACAACAACAAAAACAAGAGAAAAGAGATAGCTGTGAAGTTATAAATACCACCTGAGCTTTAAATCTAACCTCCTACTAAAATTAAGGAAAGCCACATTTACACAAAAAAGAGGGAAAAAAAGAGGTAAAATCCCATGCAAAGTTATCATAAGGAAAAAGAGAACAAGTAAGCGGAAGAGCCTCCAAATAGAAAAGGAAAACACGCCAGAAAGACTTTTTCAAAGAACAGATCATAACTGTATTTTAAAAATGAGCTAAAATATTAAAGATATGATACATGACATGACAGAATAACAGAAATCAGAATTTAAACAAATACTTAGAAATTAAAAACACTAAGAAATCAGAAATTAAAAAAAAAATTTTAGAAATGAAGACTAAACTAGAAGGAACAGAAAAATGAAAAAAATACAGTATAATATACCAAGAGAAAAAGAAAACAAAGAGATGTACAAAACCAATGATAGAGTGATAAATATTAAAGATAGGCAAAAAAAAAAAAGATCCAACCTACAGATAATAGAAGACTCTAGAAGGGGGAAAAATAATTCAAGAATATTTGGATTTTTTTTTTAATTGAAAAAATTCTTTAGGAATCTAGACAAAAAGAGTGGTGATTTATAAGGGACACAGCAACATGCTATTCCAGAAGAAAATGGAATAAAATAATATACTCAAGGATCAAAAATGTGAACCACTGTTTCTATATATACCGAAATACAAAACTTTAGTTGTAAAGGCACTGACAAATGTTATCGGCATGTAATAACTCATGGAAGGTTTTTCCCTGTGAAACATCAACATAAGAACTAGTGATCTACAGAGTTACTTGTAGCATTAAAACAAATTAAGAGTTAAAAGGGAGAAACTGTAGGTTGTAATGGCTATATTGTCTGACAATGTAGATATAGTATAATCATTAAAATATGGTGGAGAGGGGAGAATAGAATAGCATATGAAAAAGAATGTAGCTCTTTTGAGTAGTGATAATTGTTGATGGTGTAGTAGTACTGATATTCTAAGACTTATGTGTATATAATGTGGTATGAAGCAAATGAATATTCATGACACATTCTAA
This sequence comes from Elephas maximus indicus, assembly GCF_024166365.1. Lineage (NCBI taxonomy): Eukaryota > Metazoa > Chordata > Mammalia > Proboscidea > Elephantidae > Elephas > Elephas maximus. Next base: position 72,581,714 of record NC_064829.1, on the reverse strand, counting down.
TTCTATCACTTCATGTGCCCTGGAAAACTAGAATTCTCAGTATGGAAGAAAAGAGATACATATATAATATAAAAGAAATTAAAACCTTGTGATTTGAATTGGAAAATAATAGTTCTGAATCAAAACATATTTTAAATATACTCCATCCCTGTGCACCACAAAGACCTGAAAACAATAACCCAATAACAATTAGCATCTCTAGACCAGATCATGATCTTGAAATATCATTTCTTATTAAAAACAGGGCTTCTTGGAGAAACGGCTGATTCCAGAACTCAAGCAAGAGATGTGCAAGAAGAGCCTGGCGTATCTTGTCCTACTAGGTAGATACAAAGCTATCAAAATCTTTGAGTGTCACGTCAAAGAGGCTCAGGTTAAAGAATGGGCAACTTGAGCTTTAACAGGAATAAGAAAATATAGAAATACATCAAGTATGTGTAAAAATTGCATAAATAAAAAGAATGTTTTTTTTTCCTTTGTGAACCATACCACTGTGTAGCCAAACAGTAGATGAGTCAGAATCTTCTTTTAAAATTATTTCAGTGAATAAGTGAAAAAGAAATGATAAAATATCAGCACATCATAACCTCAATGAATTAACTAACGACATTGGCATTGAACATTATTAAAAGCTAAAATAAAACAGGAAACCCTGGTGGCGTAGTGGTTAAGGGCTACAGCTGCTAGCAAAAGGTCAGCAGTTTCAATCCACCAGATGCTCCTTGGAAACTTCATGGGGCAGTTCTAATCTGAGCAAAATCGAGGTATTATTTGCTCCTGATGTAAAAATATATTCCCCTTAAAGTCTTGGCCACAAGGTCAAATGTGAGTCTGATCAAACCTCTAGATTCAGAGCCCAATTGATGAGAACTAGAAGAATGGTTTGAATGGCACCATGAGTACGCAATCAGGAAAATTCAGACTATTGGAAATGTTATAGGTAAAATGGCCTGGGTCCTTCAGGAGTAAATAGTAAGGAAAAGAAAAGAGATTCTGTAAATTAAATTGACATCAAAGACATATTGAGCTTAAAATATGTGGAAAGCTTGACTATATTATAGGATGACATTTGGCTAATAAAACCACGAGGACATGCAAAGAAGTTATCACAAAAAAAAGAAAAAAAGGTCCAGAAAGTGTTTATTTTCGGAGGGAGAAAAGGAAGCTTCTGGGGCAGTTTGCAAGGTTCTATTTCTTGACCTGGATGTGGTTAAAAGAGTGTTCACCTTACAGCAATTCACTAAGCTATGGATTTCTTAAGTGTGGTTTTCTGTAACTGTGTTTTAAATAGGTTTATAAAGGTTTTTGAGTCAAATAATTCGGAGTTCAAATTCTGGCCCACCACTTACTCTCTGAGACTGGCAAGTTCCTGTCTGAACTTTAGTTTCCTCCTTAACGAAATGTAATAAAGAGTAAGAACGCCCACCCCCTAGCTGTCCTAAGGATGAACTGCAACGATCTGTGTAAAGAGTCTGGCCAGAGTCGACACTCTGCTCATAGGATTTCCTTTCTCCAAATAATTTATATTTGGTTTGATGCTGTATTTTCCCTACCACATAATATTGCTGGCAATCTTGGTTAATTGGATAATAATTTCAAGTATTCAAATAAAATTACAGGCTACTGAAGGTCTAGTCTAAATAGGCAGAATGTGCCCTTCCGAGTTACAGTGGAATGCTAACAGCAGTGCCCATGCCTTTGCACAGAGGGGCGGATTTCCATTCCCACTTCAAATCCCAGAGTACTTCGTTATAGAACAGTGCCACTCAACTCCGGCTAAAAATATGATGATTAACATTTTGTGGGACAAAATGTAATAATTAAATTTTTTAATGACAGTATATCATTTATCATAAAAAGTGTATGCTTTTTTCAAAGTAGATAGTCAATATACTTATTAAATGATTAACTGATTATGTAGAGTTGACTTAATAATGATGGAAATGGTTTGATGTAGAAGGTGATATCAACTTAAACGTCCAACTTGGGGGGGGGAGTGAGTTTCAAGTGGGAACACAAGAAGACAGGGTATGGCACCATAGAGGGTACACTGGACCACAGTCAGAACGCCTGGGTGTGACCCCTGGTTTTACTTCTAGAACCTGCTGTGATGTGCTAAGGGTTTGCCATATACCGGACTAAGTGCTTTCCGTTCATGAATTTACCTAATCTTTGCAGTGATCTTGTGAGATGGGTGTGTCTCCATCTTACAGTGGGAGGAACTATCTCACAGAAACCAGGGGCCTAGTAAAGTATAGTGTACACTGTTAGTACCAAGGGGAGCTGAAATTCAAACCCAGTGCAGCCTGACTCTAAAACTCTTACACTTTATGCTGAAACCCATTGCCATTGAGTCGATTCCAACCCATGACGACCTGTAAGTCAGAGCAGAACTGCCCCATAGGGTTTCCAAGGCTGTAAATATCTATGGAAGTAGACTTCGATGTATTTCTCCCGAGAGGCAGTTGGTGGGTTCGAACAGCTTACCTTCTGGTTAGCAACTGAGGACTTAACCACTCCACCACCAGGGCTCCCACTTTATGCTAGATGACCCATTGTGTGTAGCTTTGAGGAAGTCTCTTAACATTTCTAGACTTTTCAAGTTAGCTTCCTTAACTTTAAAAAAACAGGACTTTCATAACTAGATGATCTCTCAAATCCTATCCACCACTAACATTCTATGATTTATGAAATCTTTTTTCCAAATAAATTTTTAGTGACCTATGAACCTAACAATCCCCTTCAGTGGCATATGTCTTCTTTGCTTAGTTTCCATTCTTCACTTGAGTCGGTATCAGAAAGCCCCTCTCATTCTTGGAGCACAGGACGTGGAGCGAGGTCTCAGCCCCAATGACAGCAGGCCTTCGTCGATGGTGAGCAAGAATTTCGAAGATCAGGTTTGCTCTGTTGCAAAAGACCTTTCTCAAGCCCTTTCTATTTCTAAGGTTTAGGCTTCTAATATTGAACTTGACTGTAATTCTTTATACTGTTTACTTAAAGGAAATTAAACGCAAACTATGTTGCAGGAAGACAGAACAACAATTACATTTTAAATTAGTCACAGTCTTATCAGTTCCTGCAACTCCTTGTAATGGAAAATAACCCAGAGGACACTGTCATGTACTATTATGATAACTGGTTTGAGCGAGTGACATGTTTACACTGCATGGCAGAATTGTTTGATTTTCTTCATTATTTTCTGCACAGTATTTTTTAACTTAGCTAGGATTATTCTACCCAGTTTCCCAGAAGGTTTCATGTTACTGCCTCTTTCTTTCTAACAAAACCCTTATTTTATGAGGTCAGACCCTTATTACCTCTTGCCTGAACTCTTACAGAGTCTCCTAGCTGATGAAGGTCCTTCCAATCTGTTTTGTCCCCAGTGCATCCAACTCACTGCTGCCCAATTTTTCCTTCTAAAGAACAGCTCTAATTATGTCACCTTCCTGAATTAAAAACATGGAATGTATCCTCTCCTTATAGAACAAAAATCTAAACTGGTAGTAGGCCTTCATATTGCCCTGATCTGGCCGCAAACTCTCTTTTCAGCCATGTTTTCTACTAATCATCTTCACACAACATAGGTCAACCTGACCAACACTCTGTTTTAAAAACCAGCCCAGAGAGTCGTTGCCACCCTCCCTTGGATAGTTATTTCTCCACAAGTCCAAACTGCCTGCATCAATCTAGGTCTCATCAGTGGTTCCCAACACAGCTGCAGATAAGAAATCCCTGGGGAGCTTCAAAAAAGGTATTGCTGCCTGACCCCAACAGTGTGTGGTAACATCTTGATTCTGTGGCCTGCCAGCACTCCAGCCAATGCTGATTCAGGTGATGTGGTTCTAAACTTCAGCCTCCAAGATATAGGAGTGGTGTGGACCATAGAAAGCAGGCACACAGTTAAACAATGAACCTGAAGAAGAGCGGTTGCCACATGGGTCTTGAGTACCCATGAAGTGCAGATGAGCTACATTGTAAAAAATGCTGTCAACAAACTCTTGGAAAATGAAGGGGAAAAGAATAACACAGCTTTCATTTGGGAGCCTAGAAGACAGAACAGAAAGCGGTAGTGGTCTAGTGCTACAATTCTTGCCGGCCATGTGAGAGACTCAAGTTTGGTTCCTGGCCAACGTACCTCATACACAGCCACCACCTGTCTGCCAATGGAGGCGTGAGTGTTGCTGTGATGTTGAACAGGTTTCAGCAGAGAGTCCAGACTAAGATGGACTGGGAAGAAGGGCACAGCAATCTACTTCCAAAAATCAGCCAGTGAAAACCCTGTGGATCACAATAGTCTGATCCACAACCAATTATGGGATGGTGCAGGATCTGGTAGCATTTTGTCCCATTGTGCATGGGATCGTCATGAATCAAGGGCAGATTGGACAGTAGCTCACAAGAACAGAAAACAGAGCTACAAAATCGTCATAACACTCAACCTCTGTAGGCCCAAAACTGTTGCATAAATGATTCTTCTAAATGTAATTCCAAGGAAAACAACTCTCCCTTTATCATTTTATCAAGTCCTATAGTTGATTTTTTGTAGTTTTCCCCAAACTTAATGAGAAATATGTAAGAACATTGGAAAGAAAAATATCTACCTCGAAATCTTTCAGTAGCTCTGGTTGCTTACTAGGTAAGTTGTGTGCAACAGGCAGAAGGGAACTAATATGTCTTTGGAACCCTTTGAGTTTTTTTTTTTTTTTTTAGAAGTAGAGGGAAAAATAACACTGCTGTGAAACCCCAAGCTCACTGCCTCTTGAATCTGACATAGCTTTAATAATGTGTTACAAAAACATGGTGCTGCCCGAGGAGGAGCAATGGGGAGCATTTTATTAAGTGAGAAAAGAAGATTTATAGATAAATCACTGAAGAAGAGTTATAGTGAATTGCAGGCTTACTAACAAAAGGTGTCGAGAACAATATTTTTTCTGAGCTTTGTCAACATCTCATGCCCATTTATCTCTGTTACACTATTTGTAGATAGTCACAATCACTATAAATTCATCACCATGAATTACAAAGCTTAAGACAAGGTCAGAAAGCTTATGAAAAAAAGTCAGTAATCTATCCCATGGAGGGCTGAGAAATGTTAATTGTGGTCACCTGGTGCACGGGAGACCCAGTTCCCATTACAAAAGTGACTGGCCTTCAGTCATCATCACAGTGGGCCATCCTGAAAAATGCCATGAGTTTGGGAAGGCCAGAAAAACACTGCATAGTTCAAACGTACCAGGCCAGAAAACAGCTGCTTCTGAAGTTTTATGCTAGAACTTTGGCTTGCATGAGCTCCCAAGAGAATCCTAAGACAGACACCCAAGAGAACTGAGATACCAGAGTGGCATTTTGTCAGCCAGCTGCTGCTGTGTGCTCAGCGACAACACTTAGGAATGAGCAGCATTCATCTTGGCTTCCTATATTTGGTGTCATAACACTAAAATGTAGCTCCATTCTCTGCATCTTGCTCATGTTGTTGAAAAAGGTTGTACAACAGCCCTCCTGTTTAGGTCATTCAGCAAGTTTAACAAAAAATACTTTAGTACAAAGAGTGAGATTTGGGAGGTCATCTTTAGCTTTAATTTCCACATAAAAGAACTTCAAACCCCATTCCAGAAACTTGTTTTTTTCTGTAATTTTTCTTTGGATTTGGGTGTTTGGAGGTAGTAAATAGTTATTTAAATAATCTGGTCATCACCTGCCAATCTCCCTTCAACTTTTCTCTCAGATTTTTCCTAAGTAACTAGCTTCTCCTCCTCTCTCCAGTCCTTCTTTGCTCCAAACTAAGATCATGGCCCTCCTGTCTTTATTCCAGGCAGAGATTATGACAGGGCTTGCTCTAATCTGTAATGGCTAAATAAGCCTTACTGAAGCCGAGGCTGAGGAGGATTTAGGGAGGAAGGAAGAAGTAACAAGAACAATTAAAGCTAACATCAAGATGAGATGCGTCCCATCTCTGGTTCTAAAGTTCGTCTTTTACCCTGTCTTAGTTATCTAGTGCTGTTATAACAGAAATACCACCAGCGGGTGGCTTTAACAAGCAGAAATTTATTGTCTCACAGTTTAGAAGACTAGAAGTCCAAATCTAGGGTGCCGGATCTAGGGAAAGTCTTTCTCTCTTTGTTGTCTCTAGGGGAAAGCCCTTGTCTCTTTTCAGCTTCTATTTCTTAGAGATCATGGTGATCTTTATGTGGCATGGCATCTGTCTTTCCCCATCTCTGCTTGCTTGCTCCATTGTTTGCTCAATCTGCTCTTTTTATATCCCAGAACAGACTGACTTAAGACACACCCTACACTAATACTGCCCTGTTAACAAAGAAATCCTACTCCCAACAAGGATTAAAACCACAGGCATTGGTGTCAGGATTCACAACATATGTATTTTGGGAGACACAATTCAATCCATAACACCCCTTGTCACAGAGATTCCCTTCACTGTCACCTTCCCTCTTACCTTCCCTACAGCCTGTCTCCTTGGTGCCATGGTCCAGTCTCTCTGAACAAGGCTGACTTCTTCAACTACCCTCTCCCATCAAGTTCAAGAGTACCAAATTTTCCAGGCCTCAATTAAAAATAAAATGTGTGTGTATATATATATATATGAAACAGTCCCTACATTTAAAGAAAATATTCCTTTTATGTTAACTTGCAGAATCATTATTGCTTTGTTCCACAACCTCATTTTTCTTTATCAAAGACTCATTGACAATATTTTTTCTCAAGTCAAAATCCATACAGAAATCCAAATTCAGGTTTTCAGATTTCAGAAGACAAAGGAATAGCAGAGCCTTTGAACAAGATTTCATCCAGCTGCTTCATAGGACACAGTTCAAGAATTAGGCAGGGGCCTGTTTGAGGTGACTGTGCTGCCTTCAGCACCAAATCAAAAGAAACAAAAGAACAAACCGGTTGCAGTAGACTCAATTCCAACTCAGAGTGACCCCATAGGACAGAGTAGAACTGCCCCATAGTGTTTCCAAGGAGTGCCTGTAGGATTTGAACCGCCAACTTTTTGGTTAGCAGTTGTAGCTCTTAACCACTACACAACCAGCATTTCTCCCTCAGCTCTAGCAGTCCCCTAAATGGAAGGACGATGGCTTGGGGAGAGAAAATAGAAACTTTATTTCCTCTTTTTCCATAGGAAATCATTCCAGGGTGTTATAGCTTATGTTTTCCCTCCCATTACATATGTGTTGTCCAGCAGCCTTGGTGGCGCAGTGGTTAACAGCTCAGCTGCTAACCAGCTGTTAGCCAAAAGGTCAGCAGTTTGAATCCACGAGCTACTCCCTGGAAACCCTGTATGGCAGTTCTGCTCTGTCCTGTAGGGCTGCTATGAGTCGGAATTGACTCGATGGCAATAGGTTTGGTTTTTTTTTTTTTTTTTTAAGGACATTTACTGCTTTATTCATTCAATATATTTATTGCACATCTATTATGTGTCAAGCACCGTATTTAGCTAAATATAACAGCTACATAATAGAGAAAAGCAGAGCACATGTCATTAAGGGCCTTGTAGGACATGTTATAGGTTTTGGTCTTTATCCTGAAAGCCTTTGAAATTATTGAAAAATTGTCATTAAAGGGCCTGTAGTGCAGAGGTATGTTCATATGCTGATGTTGTATGTATCTAGAGCGGGTAGGATGGTTGGGGGTGGATGGAGAGGGGACGCAAGTGTAGATGTAAGAAACACCAATGAATGTTGTCTCCAAGTACCAGATAATGATAGCTGAGACTGAGTGGCAGCAATGGAGATGTAAAATTGGTAAAATCACAGCACCTGGTAAAAGATTGGCTATGGAGGGTGATGAGAAGGAAGGATCTAGAACAACCTCAGAGTCTAGTTTCTGGAACTGAAAACCTTCACTGAGATAAGGGGACCCTTTAAGAGAACAAAGCCTGGTGAAGTGTTGATTGGGGAGAAAAATGATGGTATGCTAGGGTTGAGATATCACTGAGATACAGGAAGTCCCCAGATTGCGAATGAGTTCCATTCCTAAGTCTGCCTTGAAGCTGAATTTGTACATAAGTTGGAACAGTTAGGTATAGTTCATATCTAACAACAGTAAGACAGTTTGTCTTAGTACATAGTATAGAGTGTACCTTTCAAGGCATAACAAAATTAAGGAAACACTTTAATATCTTCAACACTACAATATCTTTAACATAATAATAAAGTAATAATGATAATGTTTTGATGCACGTGGCAAGGTAGAGCCAGTGTATTATTACAAACCATTGTATGAATCTTGAATTTTTAACATAATAGGATTTATGAAGGTTGGTTTGTAACTATGGGTTGTGCATAAGTCAGATGTTCAAAATGCAGGGACTAAAAAAGTATCTAAATAGTCAGGCTGAGTACACATTTGTATAAGGTTCTGGAACTTAGAGGAAATATGGGTCTGGAGATACATATTTGAGTATTACAAATATCTAATGGCATTGAAAGCTAGCAGCAAGATGAGGTCATTGACATAGAGCAGTAAACTAGGAAAAGAGGAGAGTCTAGAACTTCACTATTTAATAACTGATTCTTGATCACATCTTTTACCTAGATTTGAATCTCATTCTGACCCAGGACTCTTGGTCTCTTCCTTAAAATATTGTGTGTTCTTTCTACACCTTCTTTTCTTAAAGAAGATTAGGTAAATTTCCCTTTTCTCAATCTAAAGAAATACATGTCCGTTGAATCCTCACTCTCTATCGAACTAAAACTCTCTTTTTTGAGCAAGTATCAGGCCAAGTAATTTCTTTCATATCTTTTGTAGTACCTAATATTAGCCTATCCACAGATTATGTGCTCTCTTTCTACACTTCCACGAAAATACTAACCCTTTTTTGTTTTTCTTTTTAAATGTCAATTATGGTCAAACGTTGTTCTGAGTGTTTTCATGCTTGTCGCATTGATCTTTACAACACTAAAACAGTTATGATCACTCCATAACAGATGCAGATAAAGAACTGGAAAGCTTAGATAATTTTCCCAGGGCACCAGCTGGCATGTTGCAGAACAAAAATGTAAACCTAGGCCTGTCTGGCTCCAGTATTCGTGTTCTTTCCTGTGTTTAACATTGCCTTCTTCACATTGAGATCTATCTGTGTTTCCATAACCATTTCTGCTTGGTCTCTTTTGCTAGTTCTTTTGTTTGTATTTGCCTGTAAATGCTGTCATGTCATTGGCCTTAGTCCATGGCCTTCTTTTTTTAACTTTCTATCTGTCCTTAAGGAGCCCTGGTGGCACAGTGGTTAAAGGGCTAACCAAGGTTGCTAATCGAAAGGTCAACGATTTGAATCCCCCAACCACTCCGTGGGAGAAAAATGTGCCAGGCGGTCTGCTTCTATAAAGATTTACTGCCTTGGAAACCCTACGGGACAGTTCTACTCTGTTCTATAAGGTCGCTATGAGCTGGAATCAAGTCAATGTCAGTGGGTTTGGTATACTCTCCTGACATGACTTCTTTTTCTATTGCCTTAGCTGCCATTATGATTGATTATTCAAAAATTGGTATCTCTAGGTTCAGCCTCTCAAGTAAATTCCAAGCTCAAATTTTTAATATTACCAAAGGAAGCTCAGAGCTGGGAAGAAAAGAGCTAAAGAAATATTGTTTATTGTCTGCTTATTTTGTGCCAGTCATCATGCTGTGACTTGAAACTCTCATCCATGGCTGGTGGCAATGTAAAATGGTGCAGCTGCTTGTGGAAAATAATTTGGTGGTTTCTCAAAAAGTTAAACACAGAAATACCATATGACCCAGCAATTTATATGTTCACACAAAACCTTGTACATGTATGTCCCTAGCAGTATTGTTCATAATAGCCAAAAAGTGGAAGCAATGCAAATGTTCGTCAATAGACAAATGGATAAACAGCATATGGTATATCCATAAAATGGAGTATTATTTGGCATTTAAAAAGTGAAGTAATGATCAACATTATAACATGAATGAACCTTGAAAACATGCAAATTTAAAGACATCTGCCACAAAAGACTACATATTTATGATTTCATCTATATGAAATGTCCAGGATAGGTAAGTTCATAGAGATAGAATATAAATTAGTTTTTTCCAGAGGCTAAAGTTAGAGGGGGATTCCGAGTAACTGTTAATAATTTTATGGTTCCTTTTTGAGGTATTAAATGATTAGATAATTATCTAAACTTAGATAATGCTGATAGCTGCACAACTCTATGAATACATGGAAAACCACAAAATTGTACACTTTAAAAGGATGGATTTCATGGAATGAGAATTATATTTCAATAAAGCTGCTATTAAAAACATTTTAAGCAATGTAAAAAAAAAACTACATATGAACTAAATGGGTTTTTTACACCCTCAACTAAAAAAAAAAAATGTAGCAGAAAAAAGGGAGAAAAATCCTCCTACCCACTGTAAGCCTATAAGGAAAAACTTATGAACAACCAATAGGTGTGAAAATGTCAATAAATGAAAACCCTAGAGTATCTATTCATCTCCATTGAATCATATGCCTTGCATTTTACCCTCTAAGGAAAAGGCAGCATAGAGTGGTTGATGTGGAGAGAGAACACAGAAAAATGGACACATTCTGATTAATAAACGGAAACCCTGTAAGAGGATACGGGAATATTAAAATGCCCATCAGCAATTTTTTCAACATCAAATTGATGGAATCCTGGCAAAGTTCCATTAGCCATTTCAGAAAAATATTAGTAATATATGGCAGAAGGTACTGGGCCTGACTACCATGGAATATTTATCATAATCACATTTGTTTAGCAGGCAAGATACCATCTGTACAATACTCATGTGTCATTAACTATCACTTTTCAGTAAATTACACAATTATATTGTTTCGACCAACATGCTTTTACTAAAAATGAATCCCACTGAAGATACCTAAAGATTGATTTTGGTGGATGCCCCCAGTGTTGGTGGGCACAGGCATAAAACTGCTCCAAAGCCGCATGCTATGAGAAGGCTGGGATGAGGTGAGCAAGAGCAACATCCACAACAACCCTTCAACCTAAGAAAACAAACGAGATTCCTCACTCTGTGCTTCACACAAGTGACATGTACAAAATTACAGCTTCTTTATTTTCCTGTATCAACTGAAACTAGCATCCAGGCTTCTATTCCACTGTTGGCAGGATAAGAATAACATCAACAACTTAAACATGGCCACCCATTCAAGCCAACTTTGCCATTACTGGATTTAGATTTGGTAAATGAAGGATAAACCCAGTTGTATCAAGATTCTTGGCTTCCCCCAATGTCTCTTCTTATCCACAGTGGTGATTTATATACTGGTGGATTAGAGGAGGCTGTATCCCATGGCACTGAGAGAGTATTTTAGGGTCTGAGTGCCACCACTGAGTCTTCACTGACCTCCACGGAGATACAGCTTTTCCTGTCTCATCTTGAGCATCACCCTTGGCCTCTACTGCTGATTTCTCCAGTGGTCTATTTGTGGTGTGTTCTCTTAGCATAAGTGATTTGCTTGGGAATGTCATGGTTCCTCTCTTCTCTCTCTGACATGGCTGATCATCTAGGAATCAGCCACATCCTGTAACTTACTCCGCATGTGTGCTGTCTACTCCACAGCCTCCGCCCTGGGGTTTGCTTTCTCCTTTTCTCTCACAACAGGGGCACCATTCAAACCACAACAGCACTAAAAGTCTAATCCGTATTTTCTGTTTCTCTTGGTACATGTGTATTTGGCATGAAGTTAGAGGCAAAGGGCCCAGGGAGCATGGGAAATTTTTGTGTATCTTCCTATTCTGCAGAAAACAAGAAACGCGTAGTGGCAATTGGTTGTGTCTTAAGCTCTGTCTTCATAAATATGACATACCGCCTTTTCTGTTCTACTGCAGGCATCGCAGGTAGGCAAAGGGATCATCTCAAAGCTATTTCCTTCTAGAGTTCCCCACTGGAATTGGTTAACTGCTTTAGTTATAGACTTTTTGTGCCCTATTTGAGAGCGCATGCATATAGGGATCTCTCAGTACTGCCAAATGGTGGGAACATGGTAATGGATAAAAGAAACTAAAATACCTCATAGTTAAACACAAAAATATCACTCCACTAAGAATGTTACCCATCACTGATGCTGTTGTTATTATCATAATTATTATTTCCTCTATTATTCTCTCGAACCTCTATCCCAGCATGAGAGCTGTTGGATGGATGTTCCCCAGAGAATCACAGGGTGAAGAGCTGTAGCCCACTCTCCACCCCTCACTCCCCGAAAACACAGGTAGGGAGCACCATGACGTTTAACCCCACATACCCCATTGCCGTTGAACTGATTCCATGGCAACATCATGAGTGTTAAAGTAGAACTGTGTTCCATAAGGTTTTTGATGGCTGATTTTTCAGAAAAAAAAAATTTTTTTTTTTTTAGATCCCCAGGCCTTTCTTCCCAGGCACCTCTGGGTAGACTTGAGCTTCCAACATTTTAGTTAGCAACCGAGTGCATTAACTATTTGCAATACCCAGGGAGCCCTAACTCCACATAGGCATTGAGGAATCAGTCCAAATAGTTACATTTAACTTACTTGAAGGTTCCATTTTGAACCTAGAAAACAGCTATTGTGGAGCCTATGAATTTTGCTCACAAGATAAACTGAATCGACCCCTGACAAGGAGATTTTAATTACAATATCATACCTGTTGTCTCATTATGTCCGACTCATAGCAACCCTATAAGACAGAGTAGAACTGTCCCATAGAGTTTCCAAGGAGTGCCTGGTGGAGTCGCTATGAGTTGGAATTGACTCGACTGCAATGGGTTTTTCTGGGACCTCATTATATAATTTCCTCAAGATTAGAGAAGACAGTGACATATAGGGCTTTGTATTCATATTGGTGTCCTCATTCTCCAACACAGCATTGGGATATACTCAGTGTTTATTAAATGTCTGTTGCTTTGATTTTTAATGGAAATTTAGCTGATAGAAGCTAACAAATTACAAGTAAATATATAGAGAGAGGAAACAGGAGAATCATTAACAGAAGGCATTTAGTCTGAAACCATGTAATGTTGAGGAAAACATTTTCATGGACAATAACTAAGACATTATGGGCCAGTGCAATAATTAATGTTCCTAATAATAACTTGAGTCATAAGAAAAAGCACAATTATGATCAAAACTGTAAAAAAGAAACAGCGCATGATAAATTTTTGAGAAGTTTTTTGCTTTTGGGGGGTATACAATAGTTGAAAACAAAAAGGTTCAGGTTTTGAAAGGTATGCTTTAGTTCTCTGGAAGTTTAGTTTATGTTCAACAGCTCAGTCTCTGAAGATACCAGATAAATGAAATTCTGTTGTGTTTAGTTATCTGTAAGGTAATGCTCACAAAGACTCATTTTTCTCACTTCAAATGTTAGTAATTTTCTTACACGACTACTGTGAAGATTAAAATTAAGTACCGTATATAAATGTTGTTGGCACTCATACATAGTAGGAAAGCAGTAAACATTGTTTGAATCTGAGTACGTTGACAAGAATGAAAATCTGTTTTTTTATTTTGTTTTTTTTTTTAAATATCATTGAGTACAGATTTTGTTGAATGCAAGAACCAGAAACCTGGATAAGAATTTGGGATGCCTTCAAAGATTTTGACACAAGCTCCACGCACCTATCTACTGACGGTGGTGTGGTCTTCCAAAGGCAGGTAACAGGGCCATAGAGTGAAAGCTGGGGCTGGGAGCAATCTTGGAAATGATGGGGCCCCCAATTAACAGATGCTATTTTCTCTTCAACAGAAATGCTTTTCTTTTAAGTCTCATATAATTGAAGAAACATTTACTGAGTACCTACTCTTTGCAATGAACTGTGCTCACCACTATGATAGTGAGACTACACATGCATGACCTTGCTCTTCCTCTCATGCTGTTGGAAATCTTCCTAAAATGCAGCAGTCTCCTTTTCTGCCACAGCAGATGCTGTCCAGCAAATATAATTGAATCTTTCTATGATGAGTGAGCATCCTGTACTGCCTTGAGGGGATCATTTGGAGACTCCAGGATTGCAGTACAGTGTTGTAGTTGTAAATATAAAGAATAAAAAAGATAGGTCTGTGTCTATTTGACCCCAAGACACACCTCGAAAGTCACTCTTTTAAAAAAAACCTTTCTTATACCATATTTTCTTGTGAATTTCCTCTTATACTAAAATTAAGCTCGGAAGAGACACAATCCAAGTTAATTGAGGCTTTATTGGATTCCCATTGATGGAGGTCATAATGTACCTTATTTTGGAATAATAGCTTTGGGATAGGAATGTGGGAAATGGCCTTGCAAATGTACCCCTGGATTCTATATCACAGGGAGAGATTTCATATAAACATTTTCTATTAACTATTAAGTGGTTGGGAACACTTAGGAAGTTGATGAAGAGTTTTGATGAGCATCTTTCTCAAATACGTTGACGAGTGCCTGTGTTTCATGAGGTGCAGGCATCTCTTTCTTCTGCTGCTGAAATCTTTGATTCAGAGTGTGAAACGGCCCAAGCATCCTTCATTTATCTTAACCTATTGTCTACCAAGTGTGACTTGATAATTGGAAAGCCCTTGATCTTTAATGATTACTCTAATGCCCTCATGTGCTTCATGCAGCCCGCCTGAGCCACACAGGCAGTCCAGAAAGCATTAAATATAAGCAGCAGGGCTATTTTAATAGAAATGCTTTGCTACAGTGATTTTGTAATGTGAACACATTTTTACTTAAAAAACAAACAGTTCAGAATGATAGCATTTGCCTCGAAAAGAATCCAGCATCTGCAGTATCTTAACAGTAGGGAATGGTCAGGTATAGGTGCTGCCACAATATATTATTTCATGACTTTTTTTTTTTTTTTACTATTGTTATATTACGTATGACGTTGCTCTCTTTGTAACCAAAAACCAAACCCAAACCTGTTGCCGTCATGTCAATTCCAACTTATAGCAGCACTATAGGACAGAGTAGAGCTGCCCCATAGAGTTTCCAAGGAGTACCTGGTGGATTCAAACTGCTGAAATTTGGTTAGCAGCCATAGCTCTTAACCACTGTGCCACTAGGGTTTTACTCTCTTTGCAGGATACTGCAATTAATAAATAAATATCTAGAGTTTTTAGAGTTTCTGTCATAGTCGTAGGTAAGCACTGACTGAATAATGAAATATATATATATGTATATACGACGTGGAACCCTGGTGGTGTAGTGGTTAAAGAGCTAGGGCTGCTAACCAAAAGGTTGGGGTAGTTCTACTCTGTCCTATAGGGTAGCTACTAGTCAGAAACAACTCAACAACGGTGTTTTTTTTTTAAATATGATATACACATGTGTATCATACATGCATGTCATATGTGTGTCGTGCTCCGTGTATCATGTATATGTGTGATATATTCCCACATATGTATGTATATATTTGGCTACATAGACAGTCTAGATGAGCAGGTTTAGAAACCACATGAATTTTAAGCACTGCTTCCCATCTCACCTTTCTCTCATGAATCATTTAGTTTGCTGATGATTCTTCACTTGATTAAATTATTCAGTTGATTAAATGATATTCTCTAGATCTCAATGTTTTAATACAAACCTGTACTTTTCAGTACACTGCTTACCCAAACTAAAACAAGGCTCTGGCCTCAGTCTTCAACCTACAAATACATAATATAATAGGTGCTAGGTATGTGTCTCTCACTGGCATTAAAAATGTGCCTCTAGTTTACCTTGAACCTCAGTTAGAGTTAGTCATCAGGAATGACCGATCACTAGAAAAGGACATCCTGTTTGGTAGAGGGTTAGTGATAATGAAGGAGACTGTCAATGAGGTGGATTGACACAATAACCAAAACGATGCACTCAAACATACCAACTCTCATAAAGATGGCACGGGACCAGGCACCTTTTTGTTCTTTTCTACATAAGACCACCAGGAATCAGAGCTGACTCAAAGGCAACTAGCAAAAATAAAACACTTAAAACTCTACTGAACTTGATTCTACTTCCTACCTTGACTTCATGAGTGCCTCGTAAGGGGAAAGCATTTAACTCACATTCCTGCAATAAGGGTTGTTTTATTGGTGTCTTCATTTTCCCCAAGATACGCCTGGCCTAAATTGTGTCCCCAATATGCTGAGAGGGAGCTTACACAAGAGGCTGATTAGCAGCTCCTATCCACTCGCCTTATTTTTTCATCCACTCGCCTTCACAAGCGTTACACACTAGGATGATGTTCCAGTTAGAGGTGGAAATCTGGCCCACTTTTCAAGGGCATCTTTATGACTCAATGCCTTAGCATACCCAAGCGAGCTTGGGAGACCTGCTATATCACATGTTGGCCCAAATCCCCTTCCTTCCTGCTCCTTCACATGAGGGATGTCATGGTGTGACTTCCCACATTCCCAGAGCAGTGAAAAGTAATTAGTGGCTCTTCCATGCTGTTGAAATTCTGGATTTTCTAACCATTACTTACCTCATAAAATAGGCATGGTGACAAAAGTAGAATTGTGTAGAGTTTATAGGCCCCTAACTATTCTAGGAGGACCGTATAGTCAACATTTGAATGAAAATACTTCTTGCCTCCTTTCATAGTAGGCTATCCACAAAGGCAGTAGGCATAAATTTCGGAATCAAAGTTAAAGTTGTCAGAGCAGGAAAGGCCACTCTTCCTTTGGTCAGGTTTTACTCAATGATCTAGATCCTGGGTTGGCAAAGGGCTCTGTGAGCTTGTTGCAAGGAACCCTGAGAATTTACAGGGAAATAAATAACAAATTAATTGCTTAGTGTAAAAGCTGCTGTGTAAACTTGGCCTTCAGGATACGCTGGGCAATGGTTCTCAAAGTATGATACTCCAGACAGCAGCATAACCTGGGAATTTGTGGCACGACCTGTTGTTGTTTTTGTTAGGTGCCATCAAGTTTGTTCAGACTCACAGTGACCCTATGTACCACAGAATGAAACACTGCCCAGTCCTTAGCTATGCTCACAATCATTGCTACGCTTGAGCCCATTGTTGCAGCCACTGTGTCAGTCCATTTTGTTGAGGGTCTTCCTCTTTTCCGCTGACCCTGTACTCTACCAAGCATGATGCCCTTCTCTAGGGACTGATCCCTCCTGATAAGATGTCCAAAGTATGTGAGGTGTAGTCTCACCATCCTTTCTTCTAAGGAGCATTCTGGCTGTACTTCTTCCAAGATAGATTTGTTCATTCTTTTGGCAGTCCATGGTATATTTAATACTTAATATATTTATATTTAAAATAATTTTAATATATATTTAATATTCTTCTCCAACACCACGTGACCTAGTGGCATGACCTGGACCCACTAAATCCAAACAGCTGGGGTGGGGCCAGCAATCAGTGTGTAACAAGCCCTCCAGGTGAATCTGATGCACACCAAACTCCAGAAACACAGCTTTTGTGAAAACATGTGTACCTATTCTGCAGCAAAGCTGCTCGCTTAGCTCTGGGGAAAAACTATCAGGGTCCTTAGCTCCCTTAAGTGCACCTTAGAGAAGACAGAAAGAGGCATATCTCTAACAGGTGAACTGTTTAAAAGCTGTTGCCTTAAAAAGGATGGGGAAGGCATGGGAAATGCAGGTCCGTGCTTACAAGTAGAAGTAACTAAATTGGTTAGATTCATGTTCACCATAACTATACACTACTTCTTTTAGTAGCAGGAAAAAGAGTGCAACACTGAACTTCTGCTCTTGTACCAAAGATAAGTTCCATCATGTCTGCCATTCTCAGATTTCCCCTTCAGACTTAAGCAACCTTACTCAAGAAAATAGTACAAAGCTTTTCCTTACTCCAAGGTGGGCCACAGATTGACATCTGATTCAAAGATGGGCTGATGAGAAAAAGTGGTACTGTTGACATAAAAATTGTCTGAAGCAATCAAACTCCTTCTCTCTCTTTCATACTAAAAGTATGAAAAGAACTTGCCAGTTGTGACTTTAGGAGATGAAAGGAAGCTGGACACCCAAGAAGAGGCCAGTTAACAGGTATTCCTGGAACTAGTAGAGCCTCAGGAAAGCAGATAGTGACCTTAGTGCCAGTTATGAGCAATTGCATTTTTACTGGGGAAGGCATGGGATAAGGCCCTGAGGGAGGTTCACCCCACACACACTCCACTGGGCCAGGAGGTATCTCAGTTTAGAAGGAGGGTGGGGAGTGTTAGGTAACACTGCACACAAGTACATAGTTGTGAATTTTTAACCCTATATTATTTAATGTTGAAAGAGGATGAGAAAAAAGAAAAAAACTTTTGCTATCAAGTCAATTCCCAATCATAGTGACCCAATAGGACCGACTAGAACTGTCCAATAGGGTTTCCAAGGAGCAGCTGGTGAATTGAAACTGCCAACCTTTTGGTTAGAAGCTATAGCTCTTAACCAATACACCAATAGGAGAACAGACATTTTGCATTCTTTAGTTGGATTTCAAAACTGCATGGAAACAAAGCACAAACATATTTGTAAATATCCTTCCAAATACTCAGGATTTAAGAGCAGATAGGAAGCAAACAGAAGAAGCAGGTGAGTCAGGAATAGGAGGAGGAAATGGAATGTGTGGCTAATTGTCTCCATGAACAACTGCCTCCTTTGCCATGAGACCAGAAGAACTGGATGGTGCCCGGCTACCATTATTGAACATTTTGATCAAAGGTTCTATAGAAGAATCCTGATCCAAAAAAGGAAAACACAGAACAGAATTTTTTCTCATGGAATCCATACTTTCTTCAGGCATGGTGACTGTATGAACCCCTAAAACTATTGCCCTGAGAAAATCTTTAAACCTTTAACCAGGGCGTCAAACAGGTTCATTCTGGTTCTAACCCCTGCTGAGAATTTGCATTTCTAACAAGTTCCTAGGCAATGCTAATCCACTTGTTAGGGACTAATCCTGTGAACTGGTAGTAGAGCAGTGGTTCTCAATTATACATAGAATTATTATATTATACATAAGAATCACCTGGGGGTCTTGTTAAAATGGAGATTCTGATTCAGGGTATCTATGGTAAAATGTAAACTCTCAGCAGGGGTTAGAACCAGACCTTAAACCAAAAATATTCCTTGAAGTCTTTTTAAAACCAACAATAGTTTAGCTTAACTAGTAAAGAATGTCTGCCCTGAACGTTGTGTTCTTTCAAGATCTATCTATATGGGATCAAACTGGCAACAACAACTCTAAAGATTAGATAGGAAACTTAGGGGACAGTGAGTTTATGTTAATGCGGGAGGAACAACTCAGAAAAGGAGGGCGAGAATATTACTTGAAGAATGTAATCAATATCACTGAGTTATACATGTAGAAATTGTTGATTTTTTTTATGTTTTGCTGTGTATGTTTTCCACAACAAAATAATTTTTTTTTTTTAAAGAAAACACATAGGAAACCCAGCTCCTATTATTAGAACAATATATTAATCCATACTCCAATAGGGACCATCCCAAGAATGGAACTAAGATGGCTTCCCTGACCCCTTAGAATTGGTTAAACTCCTCTGCCCTGTGCTCCCAAGGCTCCTTAAACCTCTCATCATTTAACATCCATCACACAGGAATTACTTGGTTCATATCTATACTCCACTGTATACTCAGGCAGCTAATTGCCTTGTTCTGTCTTGTTAATCACCATACCCCCTGTGCCCAGTGCAATTCCAACACACAGTCGGTGCTCAATAAATATTTTTTGAAATGTCTGAAAATAAATTTAATTAAATATGGGGTTTGTTGTTATTTTGGTGAAGATTCTGTGTCCTTTTTTTACTCTCTCAAAATGGCAATTGAATTCATTGGGTTAATATCTCAATGCATTGGGATGTTTAAGGTAGACCTTCCACATCTGAAGTATGGCTGGAATAAAAATTATTTGTTATATTCATGTTTTTATGCTACTCAGTGCTAGCGTTGCCTAGCTTTTATATCCCTATTCTTTTGCTTTCTCTGCCTCTTTCATTCACCTGCACATATTTTAAGGATACTAGCATTTTTCAAAAGATGGACCCAGATATTTATGCAGTGGATAGGCTAAAATTAGATTTAGAAACAATTTCTCAAGCATGGAATTAAAGTACCAGTCTCCAAGAAATAGAAATGGGGACCAAAGCAAAGGTACAGTACTGCACAACCAACCAATCTAGTGACTAGAAAGGGGGGCAGATACTCTCACCCTTCGTGGACGAAAATAACCTCTTAAGTTCACACCTTCAGTTTAAATTCAGAAGTAATGTAGTACAGCTTTTCCTTGTATTTCTCTAAAAAAAAAAAATTGTACATAGAGAAAAGTCATCTGGAAACAGTATGACATTCCTTTGAGAGGTCAACATGCATTAGAAAATATAAAATGACAGAGGTGAGTGTTTTCCATGACTACGCCTCGCTTGTTAGGTTACAAGGTGTTGGCAAGACTTAGCATGCATCCCATGGAACACGTAGGTGTCAGGAGCTGGAACCAGAGCATCACTTTCCCCAATTGCTAATGCGAGCAGGTACAAGAACAGGTGGCATATTGTATGGCAATTGCAAGGCTTGCTTTTAACCTACTTGTGGGATTCAGACTCATCTGGAAGGCTTGGAGATTTCAATAAGTTCTGGTAGGTGATGGTACATTAATATATTTTTCAATTGAATAAGAAATATGATCCATGGCAGGGGATTTCACAGTATTGCCATTTGAAAGTGATGGCTTTACTCGTGCCTATCTAAAAATAGCTTACAGATTGTTCATACTGTTAGTCTTTTCTAAGGGTTACATCTTGCAGAGATGGATTTTAAGTGTGCCAAATCCACCCTCCCACACGTGGAATTCCTGCTATGTGGTGGAGACCCTGAAAAAAAAAAAAAAACTGTAGCCTAGGTGTCGATTCTGACTCATAGTGACCCTAGAAGACAGAGTAGAGCTTCCCCATAGAGTTTCCTAGGCTGTAATTTTTACAGAATGAAGCCCTGGTGGCATTTTGGTTAAGCACTCAGCTACTAACCAAAAGGTCAGCTGTTCGAACCCACCAGCTGCCCCACAGAAGAAAGATGCAGCAGTCTGCTCCCATAAAGATTTACAGCCTTAGAAACCCTGTGGGGCAGTTCCACCCTGTTCTATAGAGTTGCTATGAGTCAGAATCTACTCAATGGCAATAGGTTTGGCTTTGCTTTAGGTAATCTTTACAGAAGCAGATCACCAGTTCTTTCTCATGTTTCATAATAGAAGAGAGTAAATTTTGCAGTCCAGTGGCTCAAATTTGAGGATCAACTTTATTATTTGGTTTTGTCAAATCTTGGGAGAAGCACTTAACTTCAGTTGCCTCAGAGAGGGAAAATACTACCATGAGGACTAAAGGAAATAACACGTGTGAGACTCGTTGTGAAAGCTAAAACACAAATCTAAATGGTTATTATAAAGTTCAGTGCTAAAACTGAAAACACAAAATTCAAAGACCAGAATTTGAGTTTTCACTCCTAAAAATTTCACTGCCATTCATCAATTAAGTGAAAATAGTAGATGATGGATTTCTTGAGGACACTACCTGTGTTATAGTCATGTGTATACCCCCACTATCTAGCCTTGTACAATCTATGGAATAAAATAGTACTTTATCCATGTCTGCTGGATAAAATGATACATAGTGTTTAATCTCCAATGGTGTTATGAGAATTAAATGACAAATACATTTAATGTTCTTTTGAAAGTATAAGGAATTGTATAAATATTATTTGGAGTTTAAAAGGTGATCTCATAACATCTAAAATAGGACAGCTAATCACTTTGCAATAACCCTGACCATCAAGCTCTAAACTAAACCAAAGAAGAGAAAGGGCATGGATCTGATCCACAAGACAATATCTGTGGAATTATATCCTGCAGATTTTGAATGAAAGTTTACTGCTGCTGTGATTGCCCTGAGAAAATGCTCAACCTTCTTTTGTAACATCATTCAGAAACCCACTACCTTGCATATAAACCTGCAATTGATTTCTGCAAGACCAAGACGGTTTTTGGTTAATGTGTATGATTTTTTATACTGTTCTGCCCATTTACTGCTATGTACCAAACCATCCAAAACTTAGGGTCTTGTAACAAACATTTTAATTTACTCAGGATTTGTGGGTCAAGAATTTAGGAAGGACTAGTTTGGCAGTTGCTTTCTGAGCCACAAGGTGTCAGCTGGGGCAGCTGGGGCTGGGGTTGGAGGACTCACTTCTGAGTTGGGTTCTTCGCTCACACATTGAGAGCCCAGTGTTCCTTGGTCTATCTCCCCATCTTCCACATCACTCCAGAATCTCTCCACAGGGCTAGGGCTTCTCACAGCATGGTTGTCTCCTGGTAGTTTCACTTGGTACATGGCAGAGGCTTCCAAGAGGCAGGAAGCAGATGCTACTAGGCCGGTTAAGGGCTACTGCAAACTGGCAGAGTATCATTTCTGCTACAATCTCTTACAGCTGTCACAGGGCTTCCCAGATTCTAGGAGTAGATAAATAGACTAAACCACATGATGGCAGAGTAGCAAGACCACCTGATAGAAGGCTGTGTGGGGGGGAGTTATTGTGGAGGTTATCTTTGACAAATGCAATCAGCCACAACTACCATGAAAAGTTTAATTGAAAGGAACAAACAACTCAAATAGCATTATTGTACACTGCTCATCCCTTTGAAGCATGTCATTAGTGAATTGTTTACTTTATGAATGGATTACTTTAGTTCAAATGTTTGAATAGAAATAGTATTCTTCAGGTCACTCATAATAAAATTCAGTGTTGTTAATATTTATTAATGCTTTGATTCATCAAATATTCATTGTGCACCTACTAACGAAAATATGACCTTGAGTATATCCCTGAATTTAGAGACCGTCTCAAGAATAGATATGATGCATTGAATACTAATGACCTAAGACTAGACAAGCTGTGGAATGACATCAAGGATATCATATATGAAGAAAGCAAAAGGTCATTAAAAAGACAGGAAAAAAAGAAAAAAAAAATACATGTCAGAAGAGACTCTGCAACTTGCTCTTGAAAGTAGAGTGGCTAAAGCAAATGGAAAAAAATGATGAAGTTAAAGAGCTGAACAGAAGATTTCAAAGGCTTGAGAAGACGAAGTAGAATATTACGATGAAATGTGCAAAGACCTGGAGTTAAAAAATCGAAAGTGAAGAACATGCTCTGCATTTCTCAAGCTGAGAGAACTGAAGAAAAAATTCAAGCCTCGAGTTGCAATATTGAAGGATTCTACGGGGAAAATATTGACCTTCACAGAAAGTATCAAAAGAAGTTGAAAGGAATACAAGGAGTCAGTGTATCAGAAAGAATTGGTCAACATTCAGCCATTTCAGGAGGTACGATATGATGAAGAACCAATAGTACTGAAGGAAGAAGTCAAGCCTGCAATGAAGGAAATGGTGAAAAATAAGGCTCCAGGACTTGACAGAATACCAACTGAGATGTTCCAACAAATAGATGAAGTACTGGAGGTACTCACTTGTCTGTCAAGAAATTTGGAAGACAGATTCCAGGCCAATCAGCTAGAAGAGATCCATATTTGTGCTCATTCCAAAGAAAGGTGGTCCAACAGAATGTGTAAATTATTGAACAATATCATTAATATCACACATAGGTAAAATTTTGCTGAAGATTATTCAAAAGCGGTTGCAGCAGTACATCGACAGGGAACTGCCAGAAGTTCAAGCCAGATTCAGAAGAGGATTTGGAACGAGGGATATCATTGCTGATATCAGATGGATCTGTGCTGAAAGTGGAGAATACCAGAAAGATGTTTACCTGTGTTTTATTGACTATGCAAAGGCATTCGACTGTGTGGATCATAACAAATTATGGATAACATTGCAAAGAATGGGAATTCCAGAACACTTAATTGTGGTCACGAGGGACCTGTACATAGAACAAAAGGCAGACATTTGAACAGAACAAGAGGATACTGCTTGGCTTAAAGTCAGGAAACATGCGTTTCAGGGCTGTATTCTTTCACCATATTTATTCAATCTGTATGCTGGACAAATAATCCAAGAAGTTAGACTGTATGAAGAATGTAGCAACAGGATTGGAGGAAGGTTCAGTAACAATCTGTGATATGCAGATAACACAACTTTGCTTTTAAAGTGCAGAGAACTTCAAGCACTTATTGATGAAGATCAAAGACCACAGCCTTCAGTATGTATTACACCTCAACATAAAGAAAACAAAAATCCTCACAAATGGATAAATAAGCAACATCATAATAAATGGAGAAAAGATTGATGTTCTCAAGGATTTCATTTTACCTGGATCCACAATTAATGCCATGGAAACAGCAGTCAAGAAATCAGTCTATGTACTGTGTTAGGCAAATCCTCTGCAAAAGACCTCTTTAAAGTGTTCAGAAGCAAGGATATCGCTTTCAGGGCTAAAATGTGCCTGACCCAAGCCATGGTATTTTCATTTGCCTCATTTTTTTTTTTTCATATGCATGTGAAAGTTAGACAATGAATAAGGAAGACAAAAGAAGAATTGACACCTTTGAATCGTGACGTGGTGAAGAATATACCATAGACTGCCAGAAAAACGAACAAATCTGTCTTAGAAGATGTACAGCCAGAATGCTCCTTAGAAGCAAGGATGGCGACACTTTGTCTCACATACTTTGGAAATGTTATCAGGAGGGACTAGTCCCTGGAGAAGGGCATCATGCTTGGTAAAGTGGAGGGTCAGTGAAAAAGAGGAAGGCCATCAATGAGATGGGCTGACACGGTGGCTCCAACAATGAGCTCAAGCATAGCAATGACTCTGAGGATGGCACAGGACAGGGCAGTGTTTCATTCTGTTGTACACAGTGCAGCTATGAGTAAGCACCAACTCGAGGGCACCTAACAACAACAACCTACTATTCAATCATCGCTAGTCCAACTCCTCAGGATAAAAAAAGAAAAACTCCATTCTTCCCTGAAGAGGCTCATAGTCTAGTGGGGAATGCTTACCTAGTCAAACTGTAATACTGTCTCATAAAGAGTTTTATATAAAACTTCTCTGGAAGTTACTAGAAGATAAATAAAATAGGACGTTCTACATGAAACTTAATTTCCACCTATATTGTTCTTTCTTTCTAGGTTACTCTTAACAATTGAAGTCAGTACAGTAGAAATGAATTTAACTCTTTTCTAATTATTTTATATGCTTTAGCTTTCTCTCATAAATACAAGGAAGAAAAACCTGGCACTCTACTTCTGTAAAGATTACAGCCAAGAAAACCCTATGGGGCAGTTCTACTCTGTTGCATGGGGCCACTATGAGTCATAATTGATTAAAAGCACCTAACAACAATAGTTATAAGCCCTTCAAATCAAATGCCAAAATCCTGGATAATGCAAGCATAATTCTGAGCACACAACTTGTAACCAAAAAATACTCAAATTCTCAAAATCTGAGGCATCTGTTTACTCAAAACTTGGTGAAAAACGTGGTATCAATAAAATCTTTTTTTGTTTTTTTTTTCTTTACTTCAGCAAACTGCAATAAAGGTCAAAGCAGTGACAGGCAGGCAGAGGAAATGTCTACAAAATCACAAAAATAAATAAATAAAAGAAGAAGAAAAGGCCACAAGGGTATTTCTAGCATTAAAAATACTCTCAAGGGGGAAGAGAACCCCACTTTTATGTTTCAGAGCAAATGCTCAAAGACAAAGCAAAACACACATAAAATGCTTTTAAATAATTATAGACACAACTTTAAAGTATTCCAAGTGCATTTAATAACAAGTTTTCCAGAAGAAAAATTGTGTTTTCTGACAAATTTCATTTGTACATATTGGTGGTAATATTTTAATCCTTATTTGAATGAACAGAGGACAGAAATGGTGGTTAAGTGGACAATGAGAGTGAGTCAGAGCCATTCATTGTTTTCAAAGATGCAAGTACTTTGAGCTGCAGACAAGATGGTGGACTTAATCATACATTAATGCATCCTTGCTATAAATTGATTCCCTTGTCTTTTGCAAACTAACAAAGCAATGAACTTTTTGTCCAGATGGTAGGCTTGGTAAAACTACTGGGGCATGGGGTACACAAGTAGTGTGGTAGTAACAGTGGCAGATCTCTCCATGGGCTATGTTTTACTTTCTATAAAACATTTTTATCATCCATACACTGCTAGTTTAGTGATAGAATTCACACCTTCTGTGTGGAAGACTCAGGTTCAATTCTTAGCCAATGCACCCCACATGCAGCCACCACTGTCATGGATTGAATTGTGTCTCCAAAACATATGTGTTGACTTGGTTAGGCCATGATTTCCAGTGATGCATCATTTCCTTCCATTTTGTGATTGTAATTTTATGTTAAAGAGGATTAGGGTGGGAGTGTAACACCACCCTTACCTGGGTCACATCCCTGATCCAATGTAAAGGGAGTTTTCCTGGGGCGTGGCCTGCACCATCTTTTATCTCTCAAGAGATGAAAAGGAAAGGGAAGATAGCAGAGGGAGGAGCCTCAGTGCCAGGAGTAGGGCTCATCATTTGGACCCAGCATCCCACCACAAAGAAGCTCCTAGTCCAGGGGAAGATTGATGAGAAGGCTGACACAGAGAGAAAGCCTTCCCCTGGAGCTGACACCCTGAGTTTGGACTTTTAGCCTACTTTACTATGAGGAAATAAATTTCTATTTGTTAAAGCCATCCACTTGTGGTATTTCTGTTATACCAGCACTAGACGACCTCGACGGCACTGGGTTTAGATGACCAAGACAGAATTTGGTACTGAGAGTGGGGTGCTGCTCTAACAGATACCTAAAATGTGGAAGTGGTTTTGAAACTACAAGAGGATAGAAGATTCAGAAGGAAGTGGGGAGGACTGTTAACACAGGAGAAGGCACAGATGGTAAGAAACAGCAGCAGAGGACTGGCAGCAGCAGAACCAGGACACCAGTGCTACACAACACTGGTGCTGACCCGCGGAGCGAGAGAGCAGAGTATCTCTGCCAGGAGGCTTCCTGGTGGAGTGGGGTGCCTCCAGACACTTATCGGTTGAGCTACAGAGCTTTGGAACACTTGCCCCAGCAGGGCAGATGTGGGTGTGAGGCCCAAGGAGCCAAGAGGCCAAGAAACAAGAAGCAGAAGCTGAAGAGACAAGGAACACAAGAAGTCGAGCTGTTTCAGTCTCAAACGTTATGACCAGGACCTCTGGGATTTCAAAGGGTGGAACCATGACCTCTGGTGTCCCTAAGGGTGGAGTTGCCACTCAGATAGACTAGGAGAATGGTGTGCCTAAAGCTGAGGGAGCAAAATTGCTGTCCCAGTGGGCCTGGAAGGCAGAGCTGAAGCCCAGTGCTGAGGAGCCTCTACTCAGAATCCAGGGAGTGTGGCCAATACCTAGAGTCTGGAGGGCAGGGCCATTGTGTAAATTGTCTCAGAGAACAGAGGATTATTTTCAAAGCCTTGAGAACTAATGTAATGTGTTCTGCTGACTTGCTTGGTGCCCATTATCCCTTCTTTTCCTCCAGTTTCTCCCGTTTGTAATGGAAATGTCCAGCTCGTGCCTGTTCTGCCAGTGTACATTTGGAAGCAGATAGCTTGTATTCTAGATTTCACAGATAAAGAGGAATTTTTGGATTTTGAACTTGAAGTTAAGACTTTTGCTGTGATATGACGGGATGAATATGTTTTGCATGTTGCAAGGATTTCATTTTTTGGGGGGCCAAAGGGTGGAATGTCATGGATTGAATTGTGTCCCCCCAAAATATGTGTTGACTTGGTTAGGCCATGATTCTCAGTGTTGTGTGTTTTTCCTCCATTTTGTGATTGTAATTTTATGTTAAAGAGAATTAGGGTGAGATTGTAACACCACACCTGCCCAGGTCACATCCCCAATCCAATGTAAGTTTCCCTGAGTTGTGGCCTGTACCACCGTTTATCTCTCAGGAGATAAAAAGGAAAGGGAAGTGAGCAGAGAGGGGGGACCTCACACCACCAAGAAAGCAATGCCAGGAGTTGAACTCTTCCTTTGGACCCAGGATCCCTGAACAGAGAAGCTCCTAGTCAGGGGAAAGATTGATGAGAAGGCAGACACAGACAGAAAGCCTTCCCCTGGAGCTGACACCCTCAGTTTGGATGTTTAGCCTACTTTACTGTGAGGAAATAAATTTCTCTTTGTTAAAGCCATCCACTTGTGGTATTTTTGTTACAGCAGGACTAGGTGACTAAGACAACCAGCCATCTGTCAGTAGTGGTTTGAGTGTTGTTATGATGCTGAGTAGGTTCAGCAGAGCTTCCAAACTAAGATAGACTAGTGAGAAAGGCTTGGCAACCTACTTCTGAAAAATCAGTCAATGATTACCATACGGCTGATCAAAAGGGGGGAAATGAAGAACAGAATTTAAAATTCTCATAGACTCCAGGATCTTTGGAGCCATGGAGGATGGATGAACCCCTGAAAGTATAGCCCTGAAATAACCTTTAAGCCTTAAACCAAAAGTATTTCCTTAAGTCTTCTTAAAACGAAACAGTAGTTTAACTTAAATAGTAAAGAATATCTCCCTTGAGCATTGTGCTCTTTTAAGATCTATCTATATGGGATCGCACCGACAACAGTAACTCCAAAGGTCAGATAGGAAGCTTAGGGGCAATGAGTTTATGTTAATGGGAGACAAACAACTCAGAAAAGGAGGGTGAGAATGGTTGCACAACTCAAAGAATGTAATCAATGTCACTGAATTGTACATGCAGAAATTATTGAATTGGTGTGTGTCCTTCTTTGTGTATAAACCACAACAAAAATAAATAAAATGAATTATATATATATATAAAAAAAACCTATGGATCACAATGGTCTGATCCACAACTGATCATGAGGATGGTGCATGACTGGGCAGCATATTGTTCCATTGCGCATAGGATCACCATGAGTTGGGGGCCTACTCAGTTAGCAACTGAGCATGTTAACCATTTGTACCACTCAGGGACTCCCTTAGCTACATAGAGAGATCAAAATCATAAGCACACCATTCTTTCCAGGAGCATCTGGTGCCCTGGAGAATTGACATCAAGACAACATCAATTTCTTTAAGAGCTGTTTTTGGAATGTTCAGGCAAGCTCAATGCAAAAGAACCAGGAGGAGCTCCTGGGCTGGAGCCTGGGCTTCCATAGCATTTTCCTTATAGGTAATTCTGAATCTCTTGACATGTTTCATTACATAAAACAGACGTAGAAAAATCTTCCTTTCCATCAAAATTGGAACTCTTTACAGAATAAAGGCAAATGAACTACGTAAATTTATTATTTAAACAATTTTACCAGCAGAAGAAAGTTCTTTCCTTGTTATGAAATCAATTTCCTCAAATAAAGAGTGATGGCACTAGCCATTGCAAAATGTGGAGGTGTCTTCTTTCCTGACATTCTTACTGAGAGAGCCCTTAGTGGGCTGTTTGCCTATCCCAAACCATCAAGAAATATGCTAATATGAGGTAGATGGGATGATTTGGAGACTGGGAAATGTGACATGGCTTAAATCCACCTGAGCTTATAATGGGATTAAAAGTTTCATCATCTGACAACTGTTAAGGAGTTTAAAAAGAGGTAGTGGCTGCTTTCCAAGTAAAATATTAGTGAAAAGATACACAGAGAATTGTTGGCCTAATGGAATCTGTAAGACAGTTTTGGTGCAAAATGCTTCCAGACCATGAGTGCAGGTCACCAATGATGGAATAATGAGAGCCCACCAATGCTGTCAATCAAACAGGATCACAGTTCTACTCTTAGTGCCAAAATGAGACAGCCCATCGACTCCCAGATCCAGCACACTTGAGCACGGGTACCGTCAATGACCCACCTTCTAGCAAGCTGACAGGCTATAGGAAGAGGAGCCCTGTTGGCAGTGATTAAGTTTTTGGCTGCTAACTGAAAGGTCAGTGGTTGAACCCTCCAGAGACTCTGTGGGAAAAAGACGTGACAGTCTGCTTTTATAAAAATTACAGCCTTGGAAACCCTATGAGCACTTCAACTCTGTCCCATGGGGTCTCTATGAGTCAGAATCGACTTGATAACAATGGGTTTGGGTAATGGATTAACCCCATAGCAAGCGCATGTCCTCTTATAATCACATGTACTAATGACTTGAAATGTGATAAAAGGCTGAAGCACTTGCTGATGTGGGGGCAGCACCACCAGCTGACCTCCAATGTCACTCTGATGTACTTCCAAAGCACGGCAGAATGCTCGGACTTCGGAATCTCTGGATTCACAAATGATGTCCAGATTCTTGTTTAATTCTAAAAGCTTAACCAATTTCCTCTAAAAAGCCTGGTTGCAGAGGACCATCAGCCCTGCAATCTCTATGGTTGCTTTCTGTCGCTTTCTTGGTTTCTAATTTGATGGAGCAATGCAGCTACCACAAGCCCAAGGACCCTTTCCCCATCCTCAGGAAAAAAATACCCATTAGAAAAAAAAAAAACAACAGTTTTCTCTACAACTTGTAGGAACCTGTGACCTGTAAAAAGAAATTTTATTTTGCCTACAAATTAATTCTCCACTCCTAAACGGGAGGGGCATGATATTGATCATTCTAGAATGTTCCTCAACCTTACCAGCATTGGGCACAGTGTTCTGTGCAAATAGGTGTCTGACTCATGAATCCATGTTATGCATATTTATTTAAACCAGTATTTTGGAAAATTCTGGTGAAATCTACCAAAACCAACATGAAGTGAAATTAATTAAAAATAATATAGGGAAAACAGATTGCTCTTCTGGATAACTTGAGGAAAGGAATTAACTCCCTCAAGAAAAATAGCCAGTCTTCTAAAAACATAAGAGAAGTAAGGGTTAATGAGCAATCACACAAC
This sequence comes from Elephas maximus indicus, assembly GCF_024166365.1. Lineage (NCBI taxonomy): Eukaryota > Metazoa > Chordata > Mammalia > Proboscidea > Elephantidae > Elephas > Elephas maximus. Next base: position 72,550,922 of record NC_064829.1, on the reverse strand, counting down.
ATGAGATTTTGTAATTCAAAAAGAAGTGGTGGGCCTCTTGGAGAGTTTATGAACACTGCCACAATTCTGAGCCAAAGTTCATACATCCCTCCACATTGTTCAAGCTCCCCCTAGCATTATTGGAGAGTGACATTGCTTCTTATCCTCACTGTAGCTTCTCATTCATTCCCAGAGTGGCTCCAACCAAATCATGAGTTTTAATCAAAGACTATTGCCTCAAAACAAACAAGAGATCCATCATTTTCATATTGGACGCCAAGCTAATGGAAGATATGAAAGGGGAGTGTATGGCTACAGGAACAAAATGTATGCGTTACACACTTTTTCCCTGTAACAAAAGAAAACTGAGCATAAAATAGTCATGAGTCACAGATGATCTATAGCCTTGAAACACCCATTTCCTGGGAAAAAGAAGCAATGAACTGCATATTCTGTTGCAGTTCTTCTCTGTTTTGTTCATCCGCCTAGGAAAAAGCTTAGTATGCACCATGGCCAGTGATTGGCAGAGAATAATTGTACTGTTCCTGTATAGTTTTGAAAGATTAAAAGGTAGATTAAAAAATAATTTAAAGGAAATAGTGTACATAGTTATTTCTCTTCAATTTGTGTAAATAATCAGTAACCAAAATGGAAAAAAAGGAAAAAGCTCTCTTTGATAATGCACATTGTTATGCAGAGTGTCTGTCATCCCGGCATAATCAGATGAATTTTTGTTTGCAAATTATAAATTATTCAGAAAGCTTCTTATTACAGTTATGTGGCTGTTTGCTGTGGGAGGGAGGGAGGGAGAGCCCACTTCATTTTCTTCATGCACACTCAAAAAATGGAGACAAAAATAAAGTGTTTGACACATTTAGTGGGAGTGTCTGTTCCAAGCTAAGTACAAAAGGAAGACAAATGCAATAATTGAGCTGCATTTATGAAACCAGAATATGAGTGCATTTGAGGATTTTGCAGCTGGTTCTCCGTGTCCAACTGTCTTTGTACAACAGACTCCAGGACAGCGTGCTCATAAATTCCCCACTTGGAAGCAGGGTCGCTGTCCTTACTGAAGGTCACAATATAGATGTGACAGGAACAAGTACAGTGTCCAAAAGCGAACTGTCACTTTAAGAAGCAATCAAGCAGTTTCCACGGGGCTGATTGCCTCCAACTCCACCTCGAGGCATTGAATAAAGTGGCAGCCAGGTCTTGATTAATCAACACAGGCATTAATGAACCAGCCTCGCCCGAGGTCTCCTGCGCTCCCTGATTCCTAACTGCCTCTTTAGTGCATGGCTCAGGGCCTCAAGTGAGCCTTGTGCGCGCGGTCCCGCTTCTGCCTGGACAGGGACTTTGATGATGGAGAGAAAAGTCCTGCTAAGTGGTGCATTCATGCTGCTTCTCAAAATGCACCTCATCTAAATATTTAACTTGGGAGAGTGAAGGCGTGTGGAGGTTGGGCTGGGCTTCAGGCTTAGCAGCTGACTTGTTATTTGACTGAGCCCCATCACAGAGGAGTTTTAAGTATTGGAAACAACGTATGTGCAACCCCCAGCAGTAAAACCTAGGCAGATAACAGACTCCCAGGCCACAATAGCGAACATTGTTAGTGTCTAGGTAATTGGCAATATGACTCAGGCAAGTGGGAGGTGACTGCTGTTTTAGATTAGGCTCTCCAGAAGAATAGTCTGAAATGAGGACTCAAGTATAAGTCATTTTGGGGAGAAGTAACCCCAGGAAGCTCTGAGAAAGGAGCCAAAGATGAAGACAGGAAAAAAGGTGGATAACAAAGTTTGTATCCTCAAGTAAATTGCCACTGTGGGCAAGTGAAGCTTGAACTGGAGAACTCAGAAAACCTAGAGGAGTGTACACTTCAGAGTTACCCACAGGGGTGGCGTTGCAGGGGATTAATCCACCAGCTCCTATCCGACACTGGGTGGGGGCTGCTGGGTGTAGGGTGGGGGAGCCGTCTCCTAGCATGTGAGTCAGCCACATGCATGGGCAGAGCAAGTTCTGCCACCAGATCAAGAGTCACAAGTGCTGGCAACTGGGTGGTCCAAGGGGATATGGTCAGCCACCAACAGGATCTGCTTCAACTACAAAACTAACCTATGCCTTCACGTAAAAAAAAAAAAATATATATATATATATCATCCAAATTGCCCTCTACACTTTAAATTGAAATCTATATTGGTTTGTAACCCCTGAACATTCTGAGTAGTAGATGGATCAGCAGCCTAGAAGCCTACTCCTAAGAGATTAAAAAAAAAAAAAAAAAAAGAGATAAGGAGCTACTTATTTGAGGCTTAAAAGTCTTCCATAGATAATCCACAAAGTAGACTGTCGTAGATTGAATTATGTCCCCTCCAAAACTGTGTGTATCAACTTAGTTAAGCCATGATTTTCCCTGTACTGGGTCATTGTCCTCCATTTTGTGATTGTAATTTTATGTTAAGAGGATTACGGTGGGGTTGTACCACCACCCTTACTCAGGTCACCTCCCTTACCCAAGGTAAAGGGAGTTTCCCTGGGTTGTGGCCTGCACTGCCTTTTATCTCTCAAGAGATGAAAGGAAAGGGAAGCAAGCAGAGAGTTGAGGACCTCATACCACAAAGAAAGCAGGACGAGGAGCAGAGCGCATCATTTGGACCCAGGGTACCTGCGCCTGAGAAGCTCCTCGACTGGGGAAGATTGACGACAAGGACCTTCCTCCAGAGCCAACAGAGGGAGAAAGCCTTCCCCTGGAGCTGGTGCCCTAAATTTGGACTTGTAACCTACTAGACTGTGAGAAAATTAATTTCTATTTGTTAAAGCCATCCACTTGTGGTATTTCTGTTATGGCAGCACTAGATGACTAAGACATAGACTAAGGTCTCCTACATGGTGAGAATGATGGCAATCATTCAATGTATGTTTGCAGTGTTTCCAACAGTGTTGGTATTAGCTGCCATAGATAAATTCTCTGAAAGCTGGGTCCTGGCCAGATCTACACAAGCAAACGTGTTATCACTGCTGGACAAGGACCTCTTGCTCTCTGCTTGGACTCAATGGTGGAGAATCCTGACCCACTCCTGGACATGGCCATGTTTGGCCAGCATGTGCAAGTCCTAGTATTATTATGCAAATAAGAGCCTTCATAAACATTTCAGATGTCAGTGATAACAGTTCCAGTACCTGTTGTCATGAGTGGATTCCAACTTATGACAACCCCAGGTGTGTCAAAGTAGAACTGTGCTTTCAATAGCTAGTTTTTTTGGAAGTAGATTGCCAGGTTTTTCTCCCAAGGTGCCTCTGGGTGGACTCAAACCTCCAACCTTTACGTGAGCAGCTGAACACATTATGAATCCCCCCAAAACTCTCTACCAGCCTCTCATTGCTCACCAATTACATTCTTTTGTTCTAAATAAATTATTTCTGTTTAGTCCTGAAAAATATTTCATAAGAAATTGCAACTTGCTGATTATAAACAGGACACTCCATGTTATTTTTCTATTGCATAAAATTTTACAAACAATGATCATACTACACATGGAGTGCATCAAAGCTGTACGTTGAAATAAATTATGAAATGCACAGTGAACAGCCAAGCAATGACAGTCATCAGAGCCCAAAGGAACTGCAACAATAAGCTGTGTCTCGTCTCTTGCTTCTCAGTAGCTACTGCCTTCACACTTCAAATTGGACTTAGTGTTTTTCACTTCCTGTTCTTAATTGTTGTTTAGAGATGCTGAGGGCAATGAAACAGCTCTTGCTTTCCATTCTAGGAGGAGCTAGATTTGGCGGCAGTCAAAATGTTAGGATCCCTTAACAAATAGCTTCCTGTTTGTGTCCCATCAGGATGCAAGTGTGAGTCTAAACCTATAAAGATGTTGGTGGTTGGTATCCTAGCTGCCTAATTGACTCTCTTTCTCCATATGCTGCCAGCAAATAATTAGAACAAACAAAAACATGTAACACTTCTACCTCCATACCACCTGCTTCCCGAGCCTCCCAAAGTCTTCCTTGAGCAGTTGGATAAAAGAAAAAGTCAGAAATTGAGGGACTTCCACGATCAAACAGATCAAAAAATTTCCTGCCACAAAGGCTAAAAGGAGAAATAATGCCATTATCTAAACAATTGAGGTACTCCTTACCTTTGCCTAAATTGTCCATGTAAATTACCTGCAAACTGTGATTTCTTTGAACTTGCCCCAAAATTGTTTAGATAGAAGGTGGATTTCTTGGAGAAATTTATACCCCAAACATTCTTCACTTCACATCCTAGACTTGATGAGTACACATGTGGTCACATAGCCTGCCACTTCGAAACCCTTCATGCTCTGCACTCCCGTTCCTCAGGAATATGAAGTTCAGCCTTTTGCAAAGTTTTCTCTTCCCAAATGTTGCTAGGGGTCCAGAGACAAGGTGTAGGGAGGGTGGGGTTCAGAGAAGTAACTAAACATGCCAAGGACCCAGACAGTGCTTATGGTTGCTGAGAATATGGCCTGCTCACCTCTCACCTGCTCACCTGCTCAGCCGTTCCCATTGTACTCATCCTGTTATTGCTGTTTGTTGCTGTCGAGTCAATTCTGATGACCCAAGGTGTGCAGAGTAGAACTGCTCCATAGGGTTTTGAAGGCTGCGGTTTTTTTAAAGCAGATCACCACACCTGTCTTCTGAGGAGCCTCTAGGTGGCTTTGAACACCAACATTTTGACCGGTAGTTGAGAGCTTAACGGTTTGCACCACCCAAGGACACTTCCTACATCTGTGCTTCTCCCCAAGATGGCAGTAAAGTATCTTGATGGACGGAGGGCTTGTTCTCAACAAGAAGCCATTTGAGCTAATAGTAGGTCTACTTATAACCAACTATGTTATGGGCTCTGGGTTTATTTAAATGTTTGCGCAGTTTGCACTCAACCACTAATCAAAGTTTGGTAGCTTGAATCCATCCAGTGGTGCTGGCCATCTGCTTCCAAAAGCTCCCAGCCATTGGGAATATAAAATGTTACAACCACTTTGGAAATCGATTTGGCGCTTCCTTATTTTTTTTAAAAAAAAAAAAAAAGCTAGAAATAGAACTACCATATGATCCAGCAATACCACTCCTTGGAATATATCCTAGAGAAATAAGAGCCTTTACACGAACAGATATATGCATACCCATGTTTATTGCAGCACTATTTACAATAGCAAAAACATGGAAGCAACCAAGGTGTCCTTCAACAGATGAATGGATAAATATAGTATATTCACACAATGGAATATTACACATTGATAAAGAATAGTGAGAAACCTGTGAAACATTTCATAGCATGGAGGAACTTGGAAGGCATTATGCTGAGTGAAATCAGTCAGTTGCAAAAGGACAAATATTGTATAAGACCACTATTATAAGAACTTGAGAAATAGTTTAAACTGACAAGAAAAGATTCTTTTGTGGTTATGAGAGAGGGGAGGTAGGGAGGGTGGGAGGGGGCATTCACTAATTAAATACTAGATAAGAACTACTTTAAGTGAAGAGAAAGATAGCACACAATACAGAGGAGGTCAGCACAATTGGATGAAACCAAAAGCAAAGAAGTTTCCGGAATAAACTGAATGCTTCAAAGGCCAGCGTAGCAGGAGCAGTGGTCTGGGGACCATGGTTTCAGGGGACATCTAAGTCAACTGGCATAATAAAACCTATTAAGAAAACATTCTGCATCCCACTTTGAAGAGTGGTGTCTGGGGTCTTAAACGCTAACAAGCAGCCATCTAAGATGCATCGATTGGTCTCAACCCACCTGGATCAAAGGAGAATGAAGAACACCAAGGACACAAGGTGATTATGAACCCAAGGGCCACATGAACCAGCAACTACATCATCCTGAGACCAGAAGAACTAGATGGTGCCTGGCTACAACTGATGACTACCCTGACAGGGAACACAACAGAGAACCCCTGAGGGAGCAGGAGAGCAGTGGGATGCAGACCCCAAATTCTCATAAGACCAGACTTAATGGTCTGACTGAGACTGGAAGGACCCCGGTGGTCATGGCCCCCAGATCTTCTGTTGGCCCAGGACAGGAATCATTCCTGAAGCCAACTCTTCAGACATGGATTGGACTGGACGATGGGTTGGAGAGGGATGCTGGTGAGGAGCGAGCTTCTTGGATCAAGTGGACACTTGAGACTATGTTGGCATCTCCTGCCTGGAAGGTAGACGAGAGGGTGGAGGGGATTAGAAGCTAGTGAAATGCACACGAAAAGAGAGAGTGGAGGGAGAGAGTGGGCTGTCTCATTGCAGGGAGAGTAATTGGGAGTGTGTAACAAGGTGTATATGGGTTTTTGTGTGAGAGACTGACTTGATTTGTAAACTTTCACTTAAAGCACAATAAAAATTATTTTAAAAAAAGAGAGAAAAAAGGTCCCAGCCATTGAAAACCCTATGGAGTAATATTCCATTCTGTATATGTACCACATTTTGTTTACTCATTCATCTGTTGATGGGCATTAGGGTGATTTCCACCTTTTGGCTATTGTGAAGAGTGCTACAATCAACATTGGTGTACATCTGTCTGTTTTGTGTCAATACCTTCAAGTCCGTTCGTATACAGCTCAGATTGTACACATAAAAAATATTGAATTGGCCAATGTTGTGTTCTCTATATTTTTACAATGACTAAAAAGAGAAAAAAAAAAACTATGGAGTATAGTTCTACTCTGAAGCACACGAGGTCACCATGAGTCAGAATCAATTCAATGGCAATGGATACCTGTGGCTTGATTCCAGTCCCAGTTCTGGCCATAGGACCATATTAGTACCAACCCATAGAGCTGCCCATTGAGGAACAACACATCTTATCTGCATCAACACATTAATTTCTATAAATGTGCAACCTACCACCAGAAGAGTAAGGGTAACAGAGCCAGCTTATGCACTAGCAAAACTAGCACTAACGTATTAGAGTCCATTAAGATTAAAAAGCCTGACCTTTTATAGCTTGAGGATGGTTGTCCCCATTGTGGGGGTGTCCACTCTTCCTTTGCTCTCCTAACATGGGAAAGTTAACCTCTGGCCAGGGTTTGGACATGCCCTCAACCAGAGCCATCACATAGGATCCAATCCCCAGGGAGTATCCAGGCAGTCCCCAAGGAGACAGACAACCACACCTACTAGGCAGGCACTTACTAGGGTACAGGGTCCCTGGTCTTCTAACCCTGCCCCAAAGAAGTGTGTTTCTATGAATGTGTATATTAGAAAACTCAGGTAAGATAGAGTTGATAATACTTTATTAGATAAACTTTTTTTATGCTGAATGATTCTATAATAAATAAAATTAATTGGAACAGGCTACCTCGGACAGTTTCTAAGCTATTACATGGAAGCCTGGGGAGTGGCTCCTAGCTTTGACACTGTTCTTCCCTACATCTCCTAGGTGAGTATTACCTCACCTCTCACCTTCCCATCCTGTGGCTCTAGAAGTCCCAACTGAAGGCTGGGTGTCCCACAAGTAATAACAGCCTCCTCTGTGCAGCAATGTCGGGCCGCCAAGACCAGAATCTGTACCCCTCCTTGCTTCTGTATGCCTCTAGGTTCTGGCAGTCTAATGCCACTGCTAAGCTCTGCCATCTGGTCCTTCCTCACATCTCTAGGCAGATGTCTCTATTTCTTCATCCTCAGGAGACTCGATAACAATATAAAAATAAACGTCCATAAACTAAATTGTCATTATTTATTATTTTAATTATCAGTGATGCTTTGACAGAGGAATGAGAAAGTAAAAAGGTTTTAGTAAGTTCAAAATAGACAAATGCTAAACTTTTAAATTTCTCTTCAACAGGGGCCAAATATCCATATGTATTAAGAATATTAATGCTCTCGTGAATTTGTTTTCATTTTCTTATTTTGATGGGTAGTCGCTCCCCATATTCCACAGAATGAGCTTTCTGATTTCAACTCCTGTGTCTCTATTGCTTTTTCATTAGAAGAAATCAGCAGGCCTTTCACATTTTTTGAAGAAAGCATCAGCTAGGGTCCATAGAAAAAGTAATGGCTTAGAAACCTTGATGAATGTCAGTTCTCCTAGGGCACATCAACTCTAAGCCTGCCTGTATGTGCAAGCAGAAGATGGCAGATTTGAATAAACATCCTCCAACACTTTGATAGGGTTCCAGGATTTGCTGGCCACCCACATTTATGGAGTGTTTTGTTTGTGCTTGATCTAACCCTTCCAACGATAAAGTGAACCCTTTCTCTAACTGCATGGAGACAAAATGTTCCACGTTATAAAGGTCTAATCATTTTCATTCAAAAAATGAATTATCCTACTTTCTGCAAAGCCTGACACTGGACAGTAGATGAAGAAATTACTCTCTACTCTCAAGGACCTTACATGGCAACAAAGCCAAAAGTCACATAAACAATAAATCATAATATAATGATAAAACTGGGTCATAACATAACCTCAGGGAACAACCCAGGTTCACATACGTCTGTGCATAACTTGAAGATTAGAGGGCTAGTTTGCCAAGAACCTAGTTGCATGTATGTTTGAGAAATGTGTAGCAGAATAACTCAAATCTCAGGGAAAAGGGTTGAAACATCCCAGCTTGATCTGAGAACAAAGCCTGAGGATCAAGTCATTTTGAGCAAATCTCAGGGAACGTCACTCAGATGATCACAAAATTCATTCGCTACAAACTAGTGCTGGATCCTGAGGTCAGGGGGACTGTTACTAAAAACTGAACGATCTATGGCACCTAATTCTGGGTGAGGCATTTAAATCTTCAGAAGGCAGAGATTAGACAGTATAGCACTATTGCTTTCAGGGCGTATCAAAGATGGACAGGATTCAGCACCAGGCAATGCTGAAGCAACTTTGATACCAAAGATGTCAGGAGACAGTGTCTAGAGCCATGCTGACAGGTTTTGCTGTGTTGCTATGGTAGACTATTGGCCCTTTGCACCATCTTTGAAGCCTCGATACCACATCTCTGCAGAGTGAAAGGTGAGAGAAAATGGTCGATGCCACATTGATGATGAGAGGATTGTTTACGTGAGCAGATATTAGGCAGCCTCTTCAATCACCCAAAAATAACCTAGGGGAGAAATTTGGAGGTGCTGAAATTGCCGTAGGAACAGAGCCAGATGGGCAATTGGGTAGCTGTCTTACTAAAAGGCAAAGGCAGCTTGTTTTCCCGATGTAGTGGCCTGAGCAACAGGAGGCCACAAAGGAGAATGAAGAAAGTGTTACAACACAGTGGGAAAAAAAGCTGTGTTCAAGCAGGGGGGTGAGGGATTGTTTTCAGAAAAGGAGGGTGAGAATGGTTGCATAACTTGAAGAATATTATCAATGTCACTGAATTGTACCTGTAGAAACTGTGGAATTAGTATATGTTCTGCTGTGTATGTTCTCAACAGAAACAATAAAAAATAAATATTAGAAAATAAATAAATAAAGGGAGAACTTGAGCTGAATCTTCAAGGCCATGTATGTGAAAGAAGAAAAACAGAACGATTCCAGGCTCAGGGGCCAATATGGGCAAAGGCTTTGACATTGGTGTTAAGATAGCAGCATGCAGTCTGGAATGGGTAGAAGAAAACCTGGGAGTGGTGAGCAGAGTGAAGGAAGTTGCCTTTGGAAAAATTGGATGGGCTGAAATCAGGAGGGTCTCAAGTTTTATGCTAAGTCTGTAGATATTAGGAATCCATCAAATGTGTGTGTTTGAGTATGAGTGTGTGTGTGTATTTGTGATTATGAAGATGGAAAGTAATGAAATCTGACTTGTGATTTTAAGGGGAAAGAGTACTGTAGTAGGCAAAATCATGGCCCCCCAGAAAACGTATGACCTTATGTAACAAAAGGACTTTGCATATATGATTAAATTAAGGATCTTGAGATGGGAAGATTATGTTAGATTATTTGAGTAGGTTCAATGTAATCACAAGGATTCTTATAAGGGAAAAAGGAAGACAAAGAGTCAGAGAAGATGTGGTGATGGAAGTAAATATCAGAGTGATGCCATTGCTGGAAGGTAGCCAAGAGCCATGGAATGTGGGTGAACTCAGGAAGCGGCACAAGGCTCTCCCGCAGAGCCTCTGGAGGAATGCAGCCCTGCTAACATCTTGATTTCAGCTCCAGGAGACCTGTTTTGGTAATTTGTTACAGCAGCCAGAAGAAACCAATGCAAGCTCCCAACAAGTATGTGTCAAGCCTGGGTGAGGTGCTTAGTATGAAGCCTCTTATTTGATCCTCACAGAGGCGAAGTGTCAAAGAGACATCATTATTGCCATTTTACAGAAAAGGATATTGAGCTGAGGATCATCAAATAAATTGCTACTAAATAAATCAGGCTCACCTGAATCTAAATTTGTCCTCAGGGCCCATGTTTTTATATTACACCATGATGTTTAGCTGTATAAAGAATGGGGAAGATGAATGAGGTAAAGGATAAGAGGTAAAATAACCATGCACTAGACTAAATGAAGCTACATGCCTGTCCTGGAGGATTTTATCTTAAGAATAAATAAAGAGATTCTCAGGTTTGTCATTTAGAAACTCATTTAGTTTATTGCAAGGTGGTCATGGCAAGGCACTCAAGTAAAACCTCAAGACATTCATTTAGCTTTGGAGAATCAGAATTAACAATTACAATGTTAATTTAAATGTTGGAGTCCAAATCTCTAGACTTCAGGCTTTTACCTTTAATGAGTGGTCTCAGGGAAGAGACTTGACCAGCCCTCAAACTCAGAGGAGGTCCCCGTAGCTAGGGCCTGAGGTCGGTTGTGGCGAGAAGTATCTCAGCAGGCTTCCAGTCTTCAGATGGAGAGTAAGAGAGCCCTTTTGCTTCTGTCTTCTTCTCTGAAAATGAGCAGAAATCTGTAGGTTTATATACCATGTATGCTTTTATGGTCAACTATAATTGGTGTGTTTTACTGGCAGTTGAAGAACTGTTGTGTGACATATTTATGTTTTGTTAATTTATATTATGCTTTATTGCCAATTAGGGAATTGTTGTATGGCATATTCATATTCTTGTTTACTACATGTTTCAAGGCCAACTTAATTGAAAATTATGGGAATTGTTTAGTGACATATTTATGTTTGGTTAATTTATAGAAATTCGATTAATGTTATATTCCATTATCATAGGCTGCAGGGATACAGCCCAATTTCAGAAAGCTATTTATGACCTACTTCACATACTTCTATTATCTTATTTTCAATGTGAGAACAACTTTCTAATAACTTATAGTTAATGGTGAAACAGCATTATAAAAATATATGTATCTATTTCTAAATTCAGAAATTCTCTATTTCTACTTCACATTGTAAATGACTTATACATATGTAGGTGTTTAAAAACATTATAAAAACACTATAACTGTAAAAAGCATTAGAGAAGTATACATAATAGTGGTTTATACGTATGTGTTTTGAGAACATTACAGAATCAGATGTGATTGAGAGCATATAGAAAGCATACATAACAATGCCTTTCCCAACAGAAGACAGGATAAGTAGAAAACCTATTTACAATGATGATGTGGGGGACAGGTCAGTAAATTTGAGGGAGGCAATATAGATAGCTTTGTGGCAAAGCCTGGAGCTATGTAGATTTAAACAACTAAGTTTTAATTATTCTGTCACTTACTAGCTATGTAACCTTTGCAAAATTGTCTATCTTCTCAGTTTTCTCATCAGTAAAGTGGGGATAGGTGATAGATAATACCTAGACCAGAGGGTTATGGCAAGATTAAGTAAGGTATTATTTGTAAAATGCTCAGCCCAGTGCTTCGAATTTAGTAAGAATCATGCCCAATGATTGTTGTTATTACTCTAGAGAACCTTATGGTAGTTTTCAATAGGTAAAGAGATTACAAGATAAAAGGGTATAAAAAAAGAACTTGAAGGATCAATCGCAAGAGGAAAACAAAAGAATTTGATGAAACTCATGATAACTGAAAATAAATACACCTGGTCATTGTTTCTTTACTGTCAATTTTGGTCTTTCATAAAATATGTTTAATACCTTAAATAGTAAAATAGTCAATATTAAAACCAAAACAAAATAAAAAATCAAAATAATTAAAAATCAAACACTGATTTTTAATATTGTAATTTAGGGTATTAAATAGAATATTAAGTTGACCAAAATGTTTAAATATTTTAGTCCCCTTTAAGTGATAGATTCTTATCCTTTTTGCTGTTTTGATCCAAATCGATTTTAACCACTATTATATTTCCACTATAAGATTGAAAATTTGAAACATCTAAACTTTCAACAAATTTGGTTGGAGCACACTAAATACCCCAAAATTTGTAAATGCTCACACATAATATGGAACGTTATGCAACAATGGGTGTGGAATAATCCCATTTTGTTAAAAGACTAGCATGTCTCTTTGACCTTCTGTTCTGACAATATGTCAGTCAGTCTGTCTCTTACAGATATCACCCATGTAGACAGAGGAAAGGATCTGAAAGTGTAGGCATGCATGGGCTCACTATTCTCTGAGTAAGTAGGATTTGAGGTGTTCTTTATGGTCTCCTATTGCATGTCTATGTTAACATTTTTTCCTATAAATACTATGCATCTGTATTTAAAAAGCTTAAACAATCAACTAAAAGTTCTTTTTAAATAAAAATTGTAATGATTGTTTAATAGTAGCCCATTATGTAAAGTTTGCTAATTTCTGTACCTATCCCGCTGTTGAAGACATTTAGGCCCCACCTTTTTTTTTTTTTTTCATTCTTCCCATAGGGTTGCTATGAGTGGGAAGGGACTCCACGGCAACGGGCTTGGTTTTCTTTGTTTGTTTTATTCTTTCTGACAACCCTATTTATTATTTCTATCACATTAGATATAACAAACCATACACATACATGTTTTTTTAAAAAAAATCATGTGTATCAAGGAATTTTCTTGATTTATATCATTCCCTTTTCTCTTTGACTATTTTCCCAGTTCTCGTTTTATTTATCCTATGCCTTATATTTTACACCACTGCCTTAAAAATAGGGAAGTAGTTAAGGATTTAAAATTACATGAATATGTGAGCAATTTGCTTGATTTAAAATAACTTGTGTCTAATTGATTAATCAGTAAACACTGGCATATCTGAATATGCACAGCAGTTAGGAGAAGGAACTAAATCAGTTTAATCTTTCAATTCATTTGTTGTTCCGAAAGGTGATACTAACACAAGTTTATATAACTTTCTTCACTAATGAAAGCAAAGATTATATATTCTGTGTTAATCACACATGCCCTTCAGATATGGTCTGAAAACATTTACGCCTCTGAAATGTGTGCATGAATTGGAGAATTTTGCCACATTTATACTGGATTCTGTGCTATAAAGCAGACTTCATTGTTTTTAAATAAGTTTATTCACTTCTATCACACATAGAACTTCTACCTATCCTTATCTTTTAACAGTAAAACCAACATTTCACCTCAGAGGTGGTCCTAAGATAGAAGAGATGGAAATTTATATGCAGGTTCTATGGGCCCCTCCATTGCCTCTAAACACTTACACACACACACATATACACAGTCCTCTGTGAACATTAGAGCTTCAGAGCTTCACTCGTTTCGGTTAAGACATTGTCCCCAGTTAAAGGAAAATGCTACTCTAAAAGGAAAATAGTCAACCTCAATTTTTATACCCACCATTATAAATACATTTACAACATCTCATCATGTAAAAGTAAGAGAGGAAGAAGATAGAGTCAGGGTACCAAATACCTGAGGAGTTTCATGTAAAAAAGAACCATGTCAAAACCACAAGGGGCTAGCAGGAAGCCTTATTCCTACTCAAAGATTCTTTGTGTCTGACCTTAAGACAACTTAGGTAATAAAGGAGCAAGAAAGCATTACCAAGGAAGGTGCACAGACTTCAGCTCAGAATACAAGCTTTGGATCCTGCCTCAGCAATTTAACTAGATTCATGCTGCCTTTAGGCAAATCACTTGACCTCTCTAAACCTTGATCTCCATCTCTGAAAATGAACATAATTATAATTCCTTTCTCAGAAGGTTGTTACAAGGGTTATAGTAAATGGAATAATGCAGTAGTGCAGTGTGGTGGATCATTTTTGTGTGGACTTTCTCACCATGCTCTTATAACTTCCACCCAGGTGACTGGGCAGGACTGTGCAGATAGGGTAATTGTGGCCCACCAAATCAGTTTTATCATCCCGCTGGGCTTGAAATGAGCCACCCCAGAGGTGGGAAAAAGAGGATTCCACCACCGCCAAGGAAGAAGAGTCAGCGTGTTCTTTGGACCCAGGGTCCCTGTGTTGAGAAGCTCCTGGCACCAGAAGAGAGAGAGTAAGCAGTAACACTGAAGGCAAGGAGAAGCAGTGGCAGAGACCCAGCAGCAGAGACCCAGCAGCAGGAGATGGCATTGTGGGCTTCCTGGCCCACAGAGAGAGAAAGCTGAGTGCCTTTGGTTAGAAGCTGAGGGCCAGGGAGAAGCATGCCTGTGAACATAGCTGGCGAGGGGCTGTCTTAATGAAAGAACTATACAATGAGTGTTCCTTAGCCTGAACTGTAACTGTTACTTCCGTAATAAACCTCATAATCATGAGTATTGTCTGTGAGTTCTGTGTGGCCATTGCAATGAATCATCGAACCCAGCAGAGAAGTACAGAGTGCTGTGGGAGGGATGGTTGGTGACAGAAATGGCAAAGACTGCAGAGAGAGGAGGCATGTCTGAACTCCACCTCATAGGAATCAGCCTTGGGCTATTGATCTTGATTCTCCTTCCCCCTTGTGAAGTTAGAGGAGGTTAGGCACTGCCCTCACCTGACCTCATGCCTTTTTAACAATTAGAAAGCTCTTCGAATACAACATAGAGAAGTAATTATTATTTTTGGTACTATCATGTTTCCTTGCTATGGCATATCTATGTGTGTGATTGTGTCTTATGTGTACCTGTTTGTGTATATACACACACACACACATATATATACAAAAAGAAAAAGCTGCTGTCAAGTCAATTCCGTCTCATAGTGACCCTATAGGACAGAGTAGAACTGCCCCATAGGGTTTCCAAGGACCAGCTGGTGGATTCGAACTGCCAACCTTTTGGTTAGCAGCTGTAGCTCTTAACTACTATGCCACCATGTTTATCTATATATAGATACATATATGTAATGTATTGTATGCCTATCTCTTATACAAGGTCCTTGGGTGACACAAATGGTTTGTGCTTGACTGCTAACCTAAAGGTTGGTGGTTTGAAACCATCCAGCAATGCCAGAAAAGAAAAGGCCTGGAGATCTGCTTTGATAAATATTATAGCCAAGAAAACCCTATTAAAAAACCAAAACCAAACCCAGTGCCATCAAGTCGATTCCAATTCCAACTCATAGCTATCCTATAGGACAGAGTAGAACTGCCCCATAGAGTTTCCAAGGAGCGCCCGACGGATTCGAACTCTGACCCTTTGGTTAGCGGCCATAGCACTTAACCACTACACCACCAGGGCTTCCAGAAAACCCAATGGAGAAGTTTTACTCTGTAACACATGGGGTCGCTATAAGTCAGAATCAACTTGACAGCAACTACAACATCTCTTAAATGTCAACATACACAACAAAGAAATCAAACTCCCTCAGAGGAAATGATCACAACCTGGAGCGTGACTGCTCCTCAGATGATCATTCCCTTATTAAGTATGAAGCAGTAAGTGCTGAAGAAAATGGAAACAGCTTGGAGCCATCACCCTTTTGCATTTTTTCCAGGTGCCCTGCTGATTCTCCACTTTGCTTCGTTATTACTCTGCTCACCATTTATTAGCACTCTACCCAAAGGAAGGGCAGGTGGATTTCCAAAGCTTGCATTAAGCTCACCAGCTCTGAATTGTTTGCACTTTTTCCTGCTTCGATACAGTTTAATAGTCCATTTGTCTCTGAAAACTCTGTTGGGAACACAAGACTGTAGCTTGGACTCTAGGTTTCACAGCTGAACTATCAGTATTAATCCTTCCATTGCAGTGTGGGAGAACTTTGGGTTCTACTGAAATTTTTCAGTCAGCAAAAAGACTAGAAGAGAGAAGACGTTGCTGAGGCTTCACACTCTGTCCCACATCAGGTGAGAGTCAACTCTCATACCCCTTAAACAATCACGCATGGTATCAGGTATTGATCCTATACTCTGGTGACTGCACTTTATTTTTCTTTCATTCACAGTGTTCGAAATCATTTATGCAAGTGATAATATCTCTAATGAATAAGTGATATTTTCAGATTTATCTAGGATTGAAACTGAACTTCTAAAATATTTTTACTATGTCACTACCATTTTTCCCCCCACTCTGGTCATTTGCTTTTTAATTGTTTTTTTTTTTTTTTTGGCTCAGTCTTTCCAGGGGAAAAACATAGATGGAAAGAAGGAATCCGATTTCCATTCTCCAAACAGGGTGTTGTTAGAATGATATGTGCCCTCGAATCAGTCCCAACTCATAGCGACCCTCTGCACAACAGAAGGAAACACTGCCTGGTCCTGCGCCATCTTCACAATCTTTGCTGTTTGATCTCACGTTTGCAGCCATTGTCCAACTTTTGTATGCATGTGAGGCAATTGAAAATACCATGGCTTGGGTCAGGGGGACCTTAGTCCTCAAAGTGACATCTTTGCTTTTTAACACTTTAAAGAGGTCTTTTGCAGGTTTGCCCAATGCAGTATGTTATTTGATTTCTTGACGTCTGCTTCCATGGACATTGATTGTGGATCTAAGTAAAATGAAATCTTGAGAATTTCAATGTTCTCTCCGTTTATCATAATATTGCCTATTGGTCCTATTGTGGGGATTTTTTTTTTTTTAACACTGATGTGTAATCCACATCGAAGGCTATATAGTCGTTGACCTTCATTAGTAAGTGCTTCAAGTCCTCTTCACTTTCAGCAAGCAAGGTTGTGTCATCTGCATAACACAGGCTGTTAATGAGTCTTCCTCCAATCCTGATGCCCCATTCTTCTTCATTATAGTCCAGCTTCTCGAATTATTTGTTCAGCATACAGATTGAATAAGTACGGTGAAAACATACAACCCTGACTCACAGATTTCCTGATTTTAAATCATGCAGTATTCCCTTGTTCTGTCCAAACGCCTCTTGGTCTATGTACAGATTCCACATGAGCAAAATTAAGTATTCTGGAATACCCATTCTTTGCAATATTATCCATAATTTGTTATGATCTGTACAGTCAAATGCCTATACATAGCCAATCAAACAAGGTGAGTGAATAAGAAAATGAAATGAGCGATCAAAATGGCATCACTCCCACTTTCTGTTCCAGAGCTTCTCCACCTTGCTTGATCATTCGAATCATTTCTACCAATTGCTGAGACTGCAGACTCCCAGGGCCCCCACCAAACCTAATGAATCATAACCTCCAGGGAAGGAGCCTGAACTTCTTCTTCCACGCGACCCCCCAACCCTGCCGCTTCTTTTTTTTTTTTTTTTATGGTTTAATGCAGTCTTCACTTTTAGTTAAATTACATTTTATTCTAAACCAAATCCTTATGTACACAATTCTGTAAAAGGAACTCCTACACTGCCCATGGTTTGGCCTGCTGAGAAAAAACAAATGTGCCCTAATTCGTGAGAAATTCTGGTCTCCCTGCTTTTAGCCCTGAGAGCCTTTAGATGTTTGCCACTTGATGCAGATTAATACAGCTGGACCCTGGCTTTGCACTGAGGGTAACAAACAGATATCCAGTCCAGTAGCTCAAGGTCAGTCTAATAGCCTCCCTTCAGGGTGTTCTTGGTCTTGCCCCTGCAGGGCATCAGGTTCTTGGGGAAGGCTTAAAGGCTCCCTTTTAAATGAGACCACGTTATTCCTTTAGTCAGCATCCAAGGGCGCCATCTTGTGTCCATCACTTCAGATTTCCAACGGCTTCATAGTTCACACTTCCACCTGTAACCTTTCCTGAGCTTTCTAATTGGCTAGTGTTAGTTTTTTTTAACAAGCCTCCCAATTGATTCTTTAATCAGGCAAATTTGGAAAACTAATCCAGAGGATGGAGGTCTGCTCAAAGTTTTCACCTGTGGTCCCATTTTAAATTTATTTTAACCTATTTCTAACTAAACTAGAGCTAACAAATATAGTTCTATCTGCATTTTTAACTTTATGGGGGAAGGAGTTTGAAGGGGAAGGACTGATATTGGGACTACTCCTGACACTCGAGTTCCTGGCTTTGTGGGCAGAAACATAGGGTGAAAAAGCAGGTGTTTCTCTTAGATCTTCCTGATACCTGAGTTAAGACCATGTCAGAAAGGTGTGATAGACTCCATACATTATGTTTTGTAAAGTGTTTCCTTGGAGAATATGAAAGGTCACCCTTTATCAAAACTGAAATTAGGAGACAAATGGGAAAGAGGGCCTGCATTATGCTGTTACTCTCATTGCTTCCACTATAGCACTTCGGGAAATTTACAGAATATTCTTGAAAGGAAGACACTGAAACAAGCTTTTTGAGGAGGAAGGCAATCCTTGATGGACACCAGGAACAACACATATTGTTACTAGGAATTTCTTGGGACTGTCACCATTATAAGCCCATGTCATTTCAAGAAGCTGCTGCCCACAAGTGGACTAAACCAAAAGTAAAGAAGTTTCCTGAATAAATAGAACACTTTGAAGGCCAGCATAGCAGGGGCAGGGGCATGGGGGCCGTGGTTTCAGAAGACATCTAGGTCAATTGGTGTAATAAAATCTATTAAGAAAATATTCTGCATCCCACTTTGAAGAATGGTGTCTGGGGTCTTAAATGCTAGCAAGCAGCCATCTAAGATGCATCAACTGGTCTCAACCCACCTGGAGCAAAGGAGAATGAAGAACACCAAAGACACAAGGTAGTTATGAGCCCAAGAGACAGAAAAGGCCACATAAATCAAAGACTACATCAGCCTGAGACCAGGAGAACTAGATGATGCCCAGCTATAACCAACGACTGCCATGATAGGGAACACAACAAAAGAATCCCTGATGGAACAGGAGAGCAGTGGGATGCAGACCTCAAATTCTGCTAAAAAGACCAGACTTAATGGTCTGACTGAGAATGGAAGGACTCCGGAAGTCATGACCCCCAGACCTGCTGTTAGCCCAAGACGGGAACCATTCCCCAAACCAACTCTTCAGCAGGGACTGGACTGGACTATAAGATAGAAAATGATACTGGTGAGGAGTGAGCTTCTTGGCTCAAGGAGACACATGAAACTACGTGGGCGCTCCTGTCTGGGGAGGAGATGAGAAGACAGAGGGGGACAGGAGCTGGCCGAATGGACATGGAAATACAGGGTGGAGAGAAGGATTGTGCTGTCTCATTACGGGGAGAGCAACTAGGAGTATATAGCAAGGTGTACATAAATTTTTGTAGGAGAGACTGACTTGATTTGTAAACTTCCACTTAAAGCACAATAAAAATTTTAAAAAAAGAAAAGGAAACCTAAAAATAAATAAAGTTAAAAATGAAAAAAAAAAAAGAAGAAGAAGCTGCTGCCAATAGAAGTGAGATGAACTGCTGAGAGAAGTCACCCACATGCCGGGCTGCTGGGCTACTGAGCAACTTCCGGGGGTGGGGGTGGAGGAGGGGTGTCTCTAGAAGCTTTCAGTGTGTTGAACCTCTGAGGTATTGATGGGAGACAATGTAGACTGGAGCTGCAATTGGAGGGGCACAAAAATCGTCAGTCTAAAAGGGTACTAAAAAAAAAAAAATAACTGCTTGTTATTATCTGGCCTCTCAAATTCTATCCTGACTAATTCAAAACACCCTGGAGGAAATTAAAGAGTCAAGATAAACCTTATATAACTGTGAATTTCCACTCCTTAAGCCATCCACCCCTCTTCATTCATAAAATATTTATACAGCTTCTAATTGTTGCCAAAAATTTTCCTGGGTGCTGAAGACAGAGTGTCATGAGTCTGCATTTTATTAACCAGGGTTGGAGTTCTTCCAGATGAATATAGGAGGGATGGTGAAGGGGTGTATTCAAGTATGGACCATGAACCCTAGAGGGAAAAAGAGTGGACCATGGGTAAGACAAATGATTTAAAAAAAAAAAAAATTAGTGCCAATAAATTAAAGGTTTTGTGGAATGAAGGAATGAGATAGAGCTGAATGGATTGAAGGTATGAAGGTGGCCAGGGAGTGAGATTCTTGAAATCAAGGCCTGTAAGTTAAGGATTAATTGTGCTGATCAAGGACATGACCATAGTTGAAGGAGACCGAATGTGGAAAAACAATTTGCTGAAAGTAAGTGTCTTAGTCATCTAGTGCTGCTATAACAGAAATACCACACAAATGGATGGCTTTAGCAAGGAGAAGTTTATTCTCTCACAGTCTATAGGCTAGAAGTCTGGCTCCAGGGGAAGGCTTTCTCTCTCTGTCGGCTCTGGAGGAAGGTCCTTGTCATCAGTCTTCCCTTGGTCTGGGAGAATCTCAGTGCAGGAACCTCAGGTACAAAGGACGTGCCCTGCTCCTGGCATTGCTTTCTTGGTGGTAGCAGGTCCCCCTGTGTCTGCTCACTTCTCTCTTTTACATCTCAAAGAGATTGGCTTAAGACAGTATCTAATCTTGTGCATCTCATCAGTGTAACTGCCACTAATCCATCTCATCTCATCATAGTGACAGGATTTACAGCACGTGGGGAAATCACATAAAATTGTGGACAGTCACACAATACTAGGACTCATGGCCCAGCTAAGTTGACAGATATTTTTGGTGGACACAATTTAATGCACGACAGTAAGGAAATCAAAGAATGAAGAGACCAGGATCCAGTATATATTGTCAATATGAATACTAAGTACACTTTAATTAGGCAACTTGAATTGGTCTGAAGATTCCAAAACTCTTGGATACAGCCTTGACCAGCTAAAGAGGTTTATTAACAACCAGGTTTGAAATACTGAAGTCCCTAATGATGGATAGAGAAATATATCTCTAGAAATTATGAGTATCTAGAAACTGTTATAAGGTTGGTAAACACACATTAAACCAAAACTCAGTGCTGTAGAGTTGATTCCAACTCATAGCGACCCTATAGCATAAAGTAGAACTGCCCCATGGAGTTTCCAAGGAGCACCTGGCAGATTCGAACTGCTGACCCTTTGGTTAGCAGCCATAGCACTTAACCACTAGGCCACCAAGGTTCCCCAAATACATATAAATGCCTATCTCTCCAAATATATTTTCAACCCATCTGTAAGAGCACTTTAAATTCTCTTTACTGAGTTCCTCCTTCAGATAAAGATATTCTATCTTCACAGACTTTTCTACAAAGTAAATACATTACCTAGCATGGGAAGCATACAAACTCTCATTGGACATTAAGTCATGATAATTTAACAGACTAATTAGTTGTCACTTCATAATGCCTCATGGTTGATTTCAGTGGCTGATTTTTCAGAAGTAGATCACCAGGCCTTTCTTCTAAGGCACCTCTGGGTAGACTGGAACCTTCAACTTTTTGGATAGCAGCCAAGCACTTTAACCATTTACACCACCCAGAGGACTGTCACCGAGTCTAGAGCAAGACTCATGAAAAGGAGGTAATCGGAAAAGCAATGAGGAAAAGAAGGAAAGAAAGGCTAACTAGAAATGGAAGTGCATTTTCAAGAGATCTGGTTACTCACTACCCACACAGCAGGAGGAAGCACTGGGAAAGAGCAAAGTATAGTAGGGAAAGTGTGGCTCATTTGTGTAAAGAATTAGTAGCTTTCTTGGAGTGTAAGGTTTAAGTGAAATAACATATGTTAAATATCTACAGATTAAACCCACTGCTGTAGGGTGGATTCTGACTCATATTAACTCTATAGGACAGAGTAGAACTGCCCCATAGGTTTTCCAAGGCTTTAAATCTTTACAGAAGCAGACTACCACATCTTTCTGCCACAGAGCTGCTGGTGGGTTTGATCCGCCAACTTTTGGTTAGTAGCCCAGTACTTTAATCACTGTGCTACCAGGGCTCCTTATCTGCACATTGTTTCCATTGTTGCTAGGTACCCTCAAGATGGTTCCAACTCAGGAACCCTATGCACAACAGAACAAAATACTGCTCTGCCCTGCGCATAGTCATTGCTATGCTTGAGCCCATTGTTGCAGCCACTGTGTCAATACATCTCATTGAAGGTCTTCTCCTCTTTCACTGAAGCTCTACTTTACCAAGTATGATATTCTTCTCCAGGGACTGGTTCCTCCTGATAACATGTCCAAAGTATGTGAGATAAAGTCTTGCCACCCTTTGTTCTAAGAAACATTCTGGCTGTACTTCACAGATTTGTTTGTTCTTCGGGTAGTCCATGGTATGTTCAATATTCTTCGCCAACATCATAATTCAAAGCCATCAATTCTTCTTTGGTCTTCTTCATTGTCCAGCTTTCACATGCATATGAGGCGATTGGAAACATTATGGCTTGGGTCAGGCTTATCTTAGTCCTTAAAGTGATATCTTTGCTTTTTAATACTTTAAAAGGTCTTTTGCAGAAGATTTGCCCAATGCAGTGGATGAGCTGATTTGTTGACTGCTACTTCCATGGGCATCGATAGTGAATCCAAATAAAACGAGATCCTTGACAATGTCAGTAGTTTCTCTGTTTGTCATGATGTTGCTTATTGGTTCAGCATCTGCACATTAGACGGTTCATAATTTCAGCTCTCTCCCTTCTCTCCTACTTTTCTTAAATAGAAAGGATACTTCTGTTCCAGGGTGTGTCTACCTACAAAAACACACACAAATGTTACTCTGAAAGCTACTAAGACAAGAATCTACATCATTCTATTCCCAGCATCGCTTATTTAACCATTCATTTAACTGTGTCTTCAGAGTTAAGTAAAATAATCCTTTGGCCGCCTCGTGAAAGTTCTTCTGTCTTCAAATAAGATACGCTGCAACAATATGCTGAATTTTAAAAAAGCCTTACACAAATGAGAACACAGTGCATGATTCCATTTATATGAAGTTCTAAAGCAGGCTAAACTAATCTTCGATGGGGAAAAAAAATCAGACCAGTGGTTGCTGGTGGTCGGGTGGGACTGAATGGAAAGAAGCACAAAGGAACTTTCTGAGCTAATAGTAATGTGATGGTAGTGTTGTAGATCTTGATGAGGGTATGGGTTCCAGACTCAGTCAATGCACACTTAAGATTTGCGCATTTTGTTGTATGTAAATCAAAAGAAAAAAAACTGTAAACAAATATTGAACTGTAGTTAGTGATAAACATGCTAAAATATTTAGAGGCCAGAAACTTACTTTGAAATGCATCAAAAAAAATAAATAAATAAAAAGACGGATTGATGAAAGGATAGAAAGATGCATAGATTCGTGATAAAACAAGTACAGTAAAAGAGTATTGGTAGACAGTAAAGTGAACAGTATTGGTGTTGATTGTAAAATGCCTTTCAACCTTTCCATATATTTGAACATTTTCATAAGAAAATATTAGGCAAAAATGAGATATTCTTCATCTGTCCTTTCCTGGTTTATATGCCAATTCTTGATGAAAACATTGAAATCCTTTCTTTACAATCCTCACTGATAAACACTTCAGAAATGGCTACATCTAAGTGTGAATCAAAGGCTTTTTCAATCATAGTGAAACATATGTTCAGCCCTCAGGTAGTACCTGTGAAAAAATATTTAATATTGCAGGGCTTCTTGCCACTTCTCAGTAGTTGCCAGCCTGTCAACTCTGCATCCCAGGTGTTCAGCAAACTGTAATTTCCAGATCTCTCTGGGCGCATAGAGATCTACACAGCTGACCTCACAGAAATATTATAGAAATCTACCTTCCATTAAGAAAGGAAAAAGAACTAAAAGGATGTAAAAAGAACCAATATTTTAGTTGTTCAGCTGGTCAGTTTTTGGGCTCGCTCAAATGCAATACATTTTTGTAGATATGAAATAGCCCCTAGATTTTGAATTAAGGAGTCCTGAGTTTCAAATATTCAAAATATTCCCTGTGCTAATCTTAATTCCCAAAAGATGGTTTAATTGAGCTGCTTTAACTTTTAAGGGTGAAAAAGGCAGAAATGGTATAGAACACCAATAGGGAATTTATCAGTCCTTCCTCTTGGAAACCCATCCTTCACACCATCCTTTCCTGTTTTTCTTTCTTATCTCGCCTGATCTCTTACTTTTGAAGCGCCTCAGAGCTCAGTTTGGGGCTTCTTCCTTCCCCTATCTGCATTCACACTTAAGGTGATCTTATCTGGTTTCATGGTAAATACCATTTATATACTGATGACCCCAAATATATCTTTTCAGCCCAGGTCTCTCTCCTGATAGCCAGTCATGCATACATGCTCAACTATCTACTCGATGTGTCCAGTTGCGTGTCTAATAGGCACCTCAAGCTTAATATGTTGAAAACTAAGCTTTTGACCTTTCCCCCAAAATCTGTATCTCCTCAAAACTGCTTAAGTTAACAGCATTTCCAACATTTCAGATGCCTAGGCAAAAATCTCTGGGGTCATCTTGGACTCGTTCCTTTCTCTCACTATGCACATCTAATCTGCCAACCATCCGGACTGCACCTCTTTCTAAATATACCTGGAGTCTAACCACTTCTCACAACCTACATTTCTACTACCTTGGTCTTATCTACATTAGTTCCCGAGTGAATTATTGCAGCCTCCTAAACTGATCTCCCTGCTCCTGCCCTTACCCTCCTTCTATCTGTTCACAACCCAGCAACCAGACTGATTTCATTTAACTATGAGTTGAATTATCTCACTTTTCTGCTCAAAATACCCCGGTGGGTTCTCTTTACATGCAAAATGGAAGCCAAAGTCATCAAAGAGCCTACAAGTTTCCACATCATTTGGTTCCCTGCCCCAACCTCATCTCCTCCTATAATATATTTCATAAGAGACCTAGTTTTGAGATCATGGCTAAAAATCCTCAAATCCCTTTTGTGGACAGTTTGCTAAGCCTGCACCCCAACCACTTCCCTAATCAGGCTCTAACACTTCAGACTACGACACTCAAACTCAATTGCTAGAGCTCTCCAGATGCTTGATACCCAGTGTCAGCCCCTTCTTTCTTAACCCTACAGAATTACTCAAGCTATTAAGTCCAGGAAGTCTACAAAACCTAGCTACCCCCATCCCATTTGCCATACATAAGCCACCACCAGAAACCGTGGTGGCATAGTGGTTAAGTGCTGTGGCTGCTAACCAAAGGGTCAGCAGTTTAAATCCACCAGGCGCTCCTTGGAAACTCTATGGGGCAGTTCTGCTCTGTCCCATAGGGTCGCTATGAGTTGGAATAGACTTGACGGCACTGGATGTGTGTGTGTGTGTGTGTGTGTGCGTGTGTGTGTAAGCCATCACCTACAGATGCATCTTGCTATTACCCGTGTGGCCCTGGGTGACAACCTTCTGTCATTTGGAGCTGTAAGTAATAAGAGTTCTGCCTTTCATCTGAGTGTCTATGTGTTCTGTCTTGCCAACCAAAGAACCTATAACCATACCCAATGTCATATAATTACGGAATACTAGTACCCCTCCCTTCACCTACTCAACTCCACCTATATTGGACTGATTCCATTCTAGTTATCATTGAACACCCCTCCTCACTGCCTTCACTCTGGCCATTTCCTCTGTCCCGGACTTTCCTCATCCACAGGACCTGCTCTCTCACCTCCTTTAGATCTTTGCTAAAATTTCACTGTGGTCGCTTCATCTTCCCTATCCTATTTAAAACTCCATGCCCTGACCAGCCCCCTAACATTCCCTACCCTCCTCCCTTGCTTTGTTTTTCTCTGTATCATTTATCAACATCTAACACAACAACAAAACCTGCTATGTATTACGTTTATTTTCTGCCTCCACTGCCACATTAGAATATAAAGTTCATGAAGGAAAAAATTTGTGTCTATTTTATTGGCTATTGTAACCCTAAGCTCCAGATTAGTAGATGCAAACACAGATTTTGAGTGAATGAATGGAGAATTTAATAAACAACATATCATTTAATCAAGAATAATGTGTTTGGGCTTTTATTATTATTTTTTCTTTCTTTTCAGTTGTTGTCGACTCAGTTTCCACTTGTGATGATCCCATTTGTGCCAGAGTAGAACTGGGCTCCATTGGATTTTCAGTGGCTGATTTTTTGGAAGTAGATCATCAGACTTTTCTTCTGAGGTACTTCTGAGAGGACTCAAACCTCCAATATTTTGGTTATCAACCAAGAGCACCTAACATTTGCACCACTCATAAATTGTAAGAATAGTGTGAAAGGCCACAAGTCTCGTCTCTTTCAATTCCAGCCTGGTCAAAAGAGCCACACCATTTCATTAGTACACATAAGGTCAACCCAGCCAGCATGCAAGTTAATCTTCAGATAGGAACTTTCATGCGCAAGAGCTGAAAATGGACTACAGACTGAATTTAGCCTACAGAAATTGCTTTATTGGACCAGTACAATGCCAAAAAGGTAAAAATTGAGTTAGAGGCACCCTACTGTCTGCTGAGGACCCTTGGTCGCACAGCAGTTAAGTGTTCAGCTACTAACCAAAAGGTCGGCTATTCGAACCTACCAGCTGCTCTGCAAGAGAAAGATGTGGCAGTCTACTTCTGTCCTATAGGGTTGTTATGAGTTGGAATTGACTTGATGGCAACTGATAAACTCTGTTGACTTTGACCTTGCCACTTCCCACATTTGTCTTATCCGAATGGCCCTTATAGGCACTTGAGGCTTCTGCGGAAAGCATAGTAGTTAAACCTGTGTATAGTAGATTCTGGTTTAGAAGATCAGCTCCTTCAAGTACTACTTCTATGACTTTGGGCAAGTTCTTTACATTTCTTTGCCCAGTGTCCTTAATGATAATGTGGAGATGCTAACAATAGCACCTACCTCATTGTATTGTTGTGAAGACAACATAAGGTAAATCATTTAGAATGTTCTTGGCTATGCTAACATTTATTGAGCTTTTACTATGCACTAGGACTGCATTCAGAAATTTACATACATTACCTCGTTTATAAGGTAAATGTTATCATTATCTCCATTATATACATAAGGAAACTGAGTCTGTAGTTCATAAATAGCAGAGCCAGAATTTGAACCAAAGCAGTCTGACATCAGCACCCTCTTCTTAATCAATAAGGTAAGCTGAGTACTCAATTAATATCACTGAATATTAACATACCTGCATGCCAGTATTACTCAATTCCTCCTATATTTTCTAGACATCTTAATTTGATTTTTGAATGTTTCTCTTTGATAAGCAATAGTTGCATTTTTTATTTGCGTCAATGTGCAAAGCTATTATTTTTCTCTCGCCTTTGTTCCCGTTTACAACAGCTGGCAACCAAAAGTGTCCATCCGATTCTCAGAATTCATCATTTTTTCTGCACAATTTTGCTCTCTAAGAACTCCCTTGGTAATGGGAAAATATGTGCATTTAGGCATATGGAATACATTAAGGCACAATATTTTCATTAAAGTCTTCAGTTTCATATATGTTTCTTCAACAGCACACGTTAACTAGTCACCTAAATAATGACTCAAGAAAACAATCAATCTAGGACATAGAGAACTTGAGGTCAATAGCAGTAAAAAAAGAAATTTTTTTTTAAACAATAAAGGAAGATTGTTAATAAGAAAAGCTCTGGAATTGCCTTTAGTAGTGGCCGAATTAAAACAAGTCCTCAAGAGCCAAAGTACAACCTTGAGTATATTCAACCTGGATTTAGGGTCCATCTCAAGAGTTGATTTGATGCATTGAACCCTAATGACCAAAGACCAGATAAGTCGTGGGATGACATCAAGGATATCATACATGCAGAAAGCTAAAGGACAGAAAAGAAAGAAAGACCAAAATGGATGTCATAGGAGACTCTGAAACTTGATCTTGAATGTAGAGTATCTAAATCAAAAGAAAGTAATGATAAAGTAAAAGAGCCGAACGGAAGGTTACAAAGGGTAGCTCGAGAAGACAAAGTAGAGTATTATCATTAAATGTGCAAAGACTAGGAGTTTAAAAACCAAATTGGAAGGATATACTTGGCATTTCTCAAACTGAGAGAGCTGAAGAAAAAATTCAAGCCTTGAGTTGCAATATTGAAGGATTCTATAGACAACATATTGAACAACACAGGAAGCATCAAAAGAAGATTGAAGGAATACACAGTCACTGTGCCACAAAGAATTGATTGATGTTCAAACATTTCAGAAGGTAGCATATGATCAAGAACTGATGGTACTGAAGGAAGAAATCCAAGTTATACTGAAGGCATTTGTGAAAAACAAAGCTTCAGGAATTGATAGAATGCCAGTTGAGATGTTTCAACAAATGGATGCGACACTGGAGGTGCTCACTCATTCATGCAAAGAAATTTGAAAGACAGCTTCCCGGCCAATTGACTGAAAGAGATCCATATTTGTGCTCATTCCAAAGAAAGGTGATTCCAACAAAATGCAGAAATTATCAAACAATATCATTAATACCATATGCAAGGAAAATTTTGCTGAAGAATTCAAAAAGAGTTATAGCTGTATATTGGCAGGGAGCTTCCAGAAATTCAAGCCAGACTCGGACGAGGACATGGAACAAGCGATACCGCTGCTGATGTCAGATGAATCTTGGCTGAAAGCAGAGAATACAAGAAGGATGTTTACCTGTGTTTTATTGACTATGCAAAGGCATTCGACTATGTGGATCACGACAAACTATGGATAACATTGCAAAGAATGGGAATTCCAGAACATTTAATTGTGCTCATGTGGAACCTATTAACATAGACCAGGAGACAAATGTTCAAACAGAACAAGAGAATACTGTGTGGTTTAAAATAAAAAAAGGTATGTGAAAGGGTTGTATCCTTTCACCATACTAAGTCAGTCTGTATGCTGAGCAATAACCTGAGAAGCTGGACTATATGAAGAAGAACTCAGCTTCAAGATTGGAGTAAGACTGATTAATAAACTGCGTTATGCAGATGACACAAACTTGCTTGCTAAAAGTGAAGAGGATTGAAGTACTTACTGATGAACATCGACTATAACCTTCAGTATGGATTACATCTCAACATAAAGGAAACAAAAATCCTGACAACTGGACCAAAAAGTAACATCTCACGATAAACAGAGAAAATACTGAAGTTGTCAAATATTTCATTTTACTTGTATCTACCAACAACATCCATGGAAACAGAAGTCAAGAAATCTAAAGACAGGAGGCAGAGCCAAGATGGCAGAATAGACAGACACTTCCGTTGAGCCCTCTTTACAACAAAGACCTGAAAAAAACAAGTGAAATGAGTATATTTGTGACAAGCTGGGAGCCCTGAGCATCAAAGGCAAGCTTAGACAACAAACTGAGGTGTAGGGGAGGAAGAGGACATTCAGAAGTGGAGAGGAGTTTACCAGACCTGAATCGCGGGGAGCCCTCAAGCACCATTCTCGAGCAGCGGCGTTCGGTACTAGCGTTCGGCCGAGGTTTCCTCAAGGAGAAGTAGCCAGCCACACAGCCCACTTACACCTCTGGAACCTGAGGAGAACAGCGTGCTCTCGGCAAAAGCTAAATACCTGGATATATTTTACCATGCCCCCCCACCCCCAAGATGGCTTCAGTGGCTGAATCCCTGGGCCTGAGATAGACCCTGGTGAGCACCTAGAGCCATCCTCCGAGCCTTGGGGAAGGAAAAAAACTTGCAACTGGGGGGAAAAGATAATTTGCTAGCTCCATTAACCAGGGGAGCTCAGGACAGAAGCGGCTCCTGTCCAGGCATATACCGTCCATGGACCTTGAGCATCTTTCCCTTCTGCATGGACCTGTGCGGGCCCACTTCAGGAGAGTAGGCCCTTGTTGGCAAACTCCAACCATTTCACCTGTGTGGTGGAGAGGTGGATGTTTGACCTTTAACATTGCTTTGCCTATTAAACAAGGTCCTCACCTACCCACATCAGGGACCTAAGGACTTGTAGCTCCACTCAAGTAACCCAGGCACCCGCGACAGAGATCCAAAGATAACTGTTACCTCCCAGTCCTTACAACCAAAAACTTTGGGTGCCCGTGCTCCCCTCTTCAGAACCCACCCACCATCATGCTCTAGGGAACAGAGATGCATTTTCCTCAGAGACACTTGGGGGTCGGTTCTCAGCCCTCTGCGTTGTTCAGAGTGTGACCCCCTGCTGCAATCAGATATCAGTATATACATCAATCACCCCTGCCCCTCTAAGACTGCACGACAGAGCCTGTACCACACACTTGATGATCAGCTACCTGGAAACCTGAGCTGAATTCATACAAGAAAACTGAATGGACTCCTAGACTGATTAAAAAAAAGTAGACCTGATAAAAGCTCTATCCAGCTGGGAACAGGACACCAGAGCTCCAAAGGCGAAAATAACCAAGCTAGCTCACTCAAGCAACTCAAGGGCTATACCAAAACAAAACAAAGCAAGCAGCTACGACACAGTAAGCAAGCATAAACTAATACAATAACTTATAGATGGCTCTGAGGCAACAGTCAATATCAGGTCACATAAAGAAACAGACCATGATCACCTCAACAGGCTTGCAAAACAAAGAATCCAAGGATCCTCTAGATGAAAGTGCATTTCTGGAATTACTAGATGCAGAATACAAAAGTTTAATATACAGAACCCTTCAAGACATCAGGAAGGAAATGAGGCAATACACAGAACAAGCCAAGGAACACACAGATAAAGCAACTGAAGATTAGAAAGATTATTCAGGAACATAATGAAAAGTTTAATAAGCTGGAAAAATCCATAGACAGACAACAATCAGAAATTCAGAAGATTAACAATATAATTACAGAATTGGATAACTCAATAGAAAGTCAGAGAAGCAGAACTGAGCAAGTGGAACCTAGAATTTCTGAACTCAAAGATAAATCACGTGGCACTAATATATTTGAAGAAAAATCAGATAAAAGAATTTTAAAAAATGAAGAAACCTTAAGAATCATGTGGGACTCTATCAAGAGAAATAACCTGCAAGTGACTGGAGTACAAGAACTGGGAGGAATAAAAGAAAATACAGAGAAAATTGTTGAAGATTTGTTGGCAGAAAACTTCCCTGATATTGTGGAAAATGAGAAGATATCTATCCAAGATGCTCATCGAACTCCATATAAGGTAGATGTTAAAAGAAAGTCACCAAGACATGTTATAATCAAGCTTGCCAAAACCAAAGATACAGAGAGAATTATAAGAGCAGCGAGGGATAAACGAAAAGTCACCTACAAAGGAGAGGCAATAAAAATAAGCTCGGACTACTCGGCAGAAATCGTGCAGGCAAGAAGGCAATGGGATGACATATTTAAAAAATTGAAGGAAAAAATTGCTGGCCAAGAGTTATATATCCATCAAAACCATCTCTTAAATATGAAGGTAAAATTAAGACATTTCCAGATAAACACAAGTTTAGGGAATTTGTAAAAAACCAAACCAATACTACAAGAAATACTAAAGGGAGTTCTTTGGTTAGAAAATCAATAATATCAGGCATCAACCCAAGACTAGAACACTGGGCAGAGCAACCAGAAGTCAACCCAGACAGAGAAATCAAAAAAAGCAAAGCAAGGTTAAAAAAAAAAAAAGCCCAACACAGGGTAAGGGTGACGTTATTATATATAAGAAGACAACATTAAAATAATAAAGAGGGACTAAGAAATGTAATCAGACACCTTCCATATGGAGAGGAAGATATGGCGATACAAGGAAATAAAAGTTAGTTTTAAATTTAGAAAAATAGGGGTACATAATAAGGTAACTACAAAGGAGACAAATTATCCTACTCATCAAAATAAAATACAAGGGAAAAATACAGACTCAGCAGAAACAAAATCAACAACAACAAATAGGAGGAAAGGACAATATATAAGGAAAATCTACTCAGCACATAAAATCAAATGGGAAAAAGAAACTGTCCACACACAAAAAAAGACATCAAAGTGATACCTATCCATAATTACCCTGAATGTAAATGGACTAAATGTACCAAAAAACAGAGAGTGGCAGAATGGATTAAAAAACAAGATCCATCTATATGATGCCTACAAGAGACACACCTTAGACTTAGAGACACAAACAAACTAAAACTGAAAGGATGGAAAAAAATATATCAAGCAAACAACAATCAAAAAAGAGCAGGAGCGGCAATACTAGTTTCTGACAAAATAGACTTTCAAGTTAAATCCATCAGAAAGGATAAGGAAGGACACTATATAATGATTAAAGGGACAATACACCAAGAAGATACAATCATATTAAATATTTATGCACCGAATGACAGGCCTGCAAGACATATAAAACAAAGTCTATCGTCATTGAAAAGTGAGATAGACAGCTCCACAATAATAGCAGGAGACGTCAACACACCACTTTTGGTGAAGGACAGGATATCTAGAAAGAAGCTCAATAAAGACACGGAAGATCTAAATGCCACAATCAACCAACTTGACCTCATAGACATATACAGAACACTCCGCCCAACAGCAACCAACTATACTTTCTTTTCTAGTGCACATGGGACATTCTCTAGAATAGACCACATATTAGGGCATAAAGCAAGCCTTAGCAGAATCCAAAACACTGAAATATTACAAAGCATCATCTCTGACCATAAGGCCATAAAACTGGAAATCAGTCACAGGAAAAGCAGGGAAAAGAAATCAAACACTTGGAAACTGAACAACACCCTGCTCAAAAAAGACTGGGTTATAGAAGACATTAAAGATGGAATAAAGAAATTCAGAGAATCCAATGAGAATGAAAACACTTCTTATCAGAACTTTTGGGACACAGCAAAAGCGGTGCTCAGAGGCCAATTTATATCAATAAATGCACATATCCAAAAAGAAGAAAGGGCCAAAATCAAAGAATTATCCCTATAACTTGAACAAAGAGAAAGAGAGCAACAAAAGAAACCCACAGGTACCAGTAGAAAACAGATCATAAAAATTAGAGCTGAACTAAATGAAATAGAAAACAGAAAAACAATCGAAAGAATTAACAAGACCAAAAGCTGGTTTTTAAAAAAAATCAACAAAATTGATAAACCATTGGCCAAACTGACAAAAGAAAAACAGGAGAGGAAGCAAATAACCCAAATAAGAAAAGAGAGGGGCAATATTACAACAGACCCAACTGAAATTAAAAGAATCATATCAGATTACTATGAAAAACTATACTCAAACAAATTTGAAAACCTAGAAGAAATGGATGAATTCCTAGAAACACACTACCTATTTTTTTTTTATACCTAAACTAACACAAACAGAGGTAGAACAACTAAATAGACCCATAACAAAAGAAGAGATTGAAAAGGTAATCAAAAAATTCCCAACAAAAAAAAGCCCTGGTCTGGACGGCTTCACTGCAGAGTTCTACCAAACTTTCAGAGAGGAGTTAACACCACTACTATAAAGGTATTTCAGAGGATAGAAAAGGATGGAATACTACCAACCTCATTCTATGAAGCCACCCTATCCCTGATACCAAAACCAGGTAAAGACACCACAAGAAAAGAAAATTATACACCTATATCCCTCACGAATGTAGATGCAAAAACCCTCAACAAAATTTTAGCCAATAGAATTCAACAACATATCAAAAAAATAATTCACCATGACCAAGTGGGATTCATACCAGGTATGCAGGGATGGGTTTGTGTTTTTTATGCAGGGGTGGTTCAACATTAGAAAAATAATTAATGAATCCACCACACAAATAAAACAAAAGTCAAGAATCACATGATTTTATCAATTGATACAGAAAAGGGATTTGACAAAGTTCAACACTCATTCATGAAAAAAACTCACAGCAAAATAGGAATAGAAGGAAAATTTCTCAACATAACAAAGGGCATTTATACAAAACCAACAACCAACATCACCCTAAATGGAGAGAGCCTGAAAACGTGCCCATCGAGATCGGGAACCAGACAAGGTTTATCACCACTCTTATTCAACATTGTGCTGGAAGTCCTAGCCAGAGCAATTAGGCTAGATAAAGAAATAAAGGGCATCCAGATTGGCAAGGAAGAAGTAAAATTATGTCTATTTGCAGATGACTTGATCTTGCACACAGAAAACCCTAAGGAATCCTCCAGAAAACTACTGAAACTAACAGAAGAGTTCAGCAGAGTATCGCGATACAAGATAAACATACAAAAATCAGTTAGATGCCTCTGCACCAACAAAAAGAGCATCAAAGAGGAAATCACCAAATCAATGCCATTTACAGTAACCCCCAAGAAGATAAAATACTTTGGAATAAATTTTACCGGAAATGTAAAAGACTTATACAAAGAAAACTACGGTACGCTTCTGCAAGAAACCGAAAGAGACTTACATAAGTGGAAGAACATACCTTGCTTGTGGATAGGAAGACTTAACATTATAAAAATATCTATTCTACCAAAAGCGATCTGTACATTTAATGCAATTCTGATCCAAATCCCAAGGACATTCTTTAATGAGATGGAGAAACAAATTACCAATTCATATGGAAGGGAAAGAGGCCCCGGATAAATAAGGCATTACTGAAAAAGAAGAACAAAGTGGGAGGCCTTACTTTACCTGATTTTAGAACCTATTCTACCGCCACAGTAGTCAAAACAGCCTGGTACTGGTACAACAACAGATACATGGACCAATGGAGCAGAATTGAGAATCTAGACGTAAATCCATCCACATATGAGCAGTTGACATTTGACAAAGGCCCCAAAACAGTTCAATGGGGAAAAGACAGTCTTTTTAACAAATGGTGCTGGCATTATTGGATATCCATCTGCAAAAAATGAAACAAGACCATACCTCACTCCATGCACAAAAACTAACTCAAAATGGATCAGAGACCTAAATATAAAACCTAAAATGATAAAGATCATGGAAGAAAAAAGAGGGACAATGTTAAGAGCCCTAATACATGGCATAAACAGTATACAAAACATCATAAAGAATGTAGAAGGAAAACTAGATAACTGGGAGCTCCTAAAAACCAAACACCTATGCTCATCCAAAGACTTCACCAAAAGAGTAAAAAGACTACCTACAGACCGGGAAAAAGTTTTTAGCTACGACATTTCTGATCAGTGCCTGATCTCTAAAATCTACATGATACTGTAAAAACTCAACTGCAAAAAGACAACTAACCCCATTAAAAAATGGGCAAAAGATACGAATAGACACTTCACTAAAGAAGACATTCAGGTAGCTAACAGATATATGAGGAAATGTTCACGATCATTAGCCATTAGAGAAATGCAGATCAAAACTACAATGAGATTTCATCTCACTCCAACGAGGCTGGCATTAATCCAAAAAACACAAAATAATAAGTGTTGGAGAGACCGTGGAGAGATTGAAACACTTCTACACTGCTGGTGGGAATGTAAAATGGTACAACCACTTTGGAAATCGATTTGGCACTTCCTTAAAAAGCTAGAAATAGAACTACTATACGATCCAGCAATCCCACTCCTTGGAATATATCCTAGAGAAATAAGAGCCTTTACATTAACAGATATATGCACACCCATGTTTATTGTAGCACTGTTTATAATAGCAAAAAGATGGAAGCAACCAAGGTGCCCATCAACAGATGAATGAATAAATAAATTATGATATATTCACACAATGGAATAGCACGCAATGATAAAGAACAGTGAGGAATCTGTGAAACATTTCATAACATGGCGGAACCTGGAAGGCATTATGCTGAGTGAAATTAGTCAGTTGCAAAAGGACAAATATTGTATAAGACCACTATTATAAGAGCTTGAGAAATAGTTTAAACTGAGAAGAAAACATTCTTTTGTGGTTATGAGAGGGGGGAGGGAGGTGGGGTGGAGGGGGCATTCACTAATTAGATAGTAGATAAGAGCTACTTTAGGTGAATGGAAAGACAGCACACAATACAGGGGAGATCAGGACAATTGGACTAAACTAAAAACAAAGAAGTTTCCTGAATAAACTGAGTGCTTCGAAGGCCAGTGTAGCAGGGGCAGGGGTCTGGGGACCATGGTTTCAGGGGATACCTAAGTCAATTGGCATAATAAAATCTATTAAGAAAACATTCTGCATCCCACTTTGAAGAGTGGTGTCTGGGGTCTTAAACGCTAACAAGCAGCCATCTAAGATGCATCAATTGGTCTCAAGCCACCTGGATCAAAGGAGAATGAAGAACACCAAGGACACAAGGCGATTTTGAGCCCAAGCAGCAGAAAGGGCCACATGAACCAGCAACTACATCCTGAGACCAGAAGAACTAGATGGTGCCCGGCTACAACTGATGACTGCCCTGACAAGGAACACAACAGAGAACCCCTGAGGGAGCAGGAGAGCGATGGGATGCAGACCCCAAATTCTCATAAGACCAGACTTAATGGTCTGACAGAGACTGGAAGGACCCCGGTGGTCATGGTCCTCAGACCTTCTGTTGTCGCAGGACAGGAACCATTCCCGAAGCCAACTCTTCAGACATGGATTGGACTGGACAATGGGTTGGAGAGGGATGCTAATGAGGAGTGAGCTTCTTGGATCAGGTGGACACTTGAGACTACGTTGGCATCTCCTGCCTGGAGGGGAGATGAGAGGGTGGAGGGGGTTAAAAGCTGATGAAATGGACACAAAAAGAGAGAGCGGAGGGAGAGAGCAGGCTGTCTCATCAGGGGGAGGGTAATTGGGAGTGTGTAGCAAGGTGTATATGGGTTTTTGTGTGAGAGACTAACTTGATTTGTAAACTTTCACTTAAAGCACAATGAAAATTATTTAAAAAAGAAAAAGAAATCTAAAGACATATTTTAGTCCACAAAACAAGTCTCAATAAATTTTAAAAAGATCGAAATTATACAGAGCATTTTCTCAGACCATAACAGTATGAATCTAGAAATCAACAATAGGAAGAACAAGGAAAATAAATTAAATATATGGACATTGAATAGCACATTACTAAAGAAAAAATTGTTGGGTTATAGACGGAGACAAAACTTAAATTAACAAGTGCCTAGAAGCAAACAAGAATGAAAACACTACATACCAAAACCTTTGGGATATAGCAAAAGCAGTGCTCAGAAGGGGATTTATGCCAATAAATGCATACCTTAAAAAAGAATAAATGTCCAAAGTCAATAACTTAATCCAACAACTTCGACAAATAGAAAAGGAAGAGCAAAGAAGACCAAAGCCACCAGAAGAAAGGAAATAATACAGATCAGAGCAGAAATAAATGAAATAGAAAACAAGAAAAACAATAGAAAGAATCAACGAGACTAGAAGTTGGTTCTTGGAGAAGATCAATAAAATTGGTAAACTACTGGCCAATTTGACAAAGGCAAAAAAAAAATGACAAGAAGCAAATAACCAAAATAAGAAATAAAACTTGAGATATTACAACAGATCCAGCTGATATAAAGAGGATTATAACAGAATACTAGGAATAATTGTATTCCTACTTTGAAAACCTAAAAGAAATGAGCAAATTTCTAGAAACACACTACCTACCTAAGCTAACACAAATAGAGGTAGGAAATCTAAACAGACCCATAACAAAAGAAAAGATTGAAGATGTCATCAAAAAACTACCAACCAAAAAAAAAAAACTCCTGCCTATATGGCTTCACTGGGGAATTTTACCAAACAGTGAGAGAAAAGTTGGCACAATTCTACTTAAACTCTTCCAAAACACAGAAGAGGAAGGAATACTCCCTATCTTATTCTATGAAGCCAGCATTACCCTGATACCCAAGCCAGGTAAAGACATCACACACACACAAAAAATGAAAGTTATAGACCAGTATCCCTCATAAAGATAAATGCAAAAATTCTAGCAAACAGAATTCCACAGCATATCAAAAAAATAATACACCATGATCATGTGGGATTAATACCAGGTATACAAGAGCGCTCCTTGGAAACTCTATGGGGCAGTTCTACTGTGTCCTATAGGGTCGCTATGAGTCAGAATCTACTCAACGGCACTGGGTTATATAAGAGTGGTTCAACATTAGAAAACAATTAGCATAATCCACCACATAAGCAAAACAAAGGAAATGAATCAGATGATCATCTCAATTGATGCAGTAAAGGCATTTGATAAAATCCAATACTCTTTCCTGATAGAAACTCTCAGCGAAATAGGAATAGAAGGGAAAGTCCTGAACATAATTAAAGGCATTTATGCTAAATCAACAGGCAACATTATCCTCGACAGTGAAAGACTAAGACCCTTCCCCTTGAGAACAGGAAAAAGACAAGGATGCCCACTATCACCACTCTTATTCACTATTGCACTAGAAGTCCTAGTCAGAGCAACAAGGCAAGAAAGGGAAATAAATGGTATCCATATTGGAAAGAAAGAAGTAAAACTGTCTCTATTTGCAGATGACATGATCCCACACATTGAAAATTCCAAGGATTCCACAAGAAAACCACTGTATGGAACAGAAAGATTCAGTAAAGTGGCAGGATACAAGATAAACACACAAAAATCAGTTGAGTTCCCTTATGCTAGCAAGGAGAACCCTGGAAAGGAAATCAAGAAAACTACCATTTACAATAGCCACCAACAGATAAAATACCAGGAGTCAACCCAACCTTGCTTCTAAGGAGCATTCTAGCTGTACCTCTTCCAAGACATATTTGTTTGTTCTTCTGGCAGTCCAAGGTACATTCGACATTTACCATGATTTACACCTGGGTGATCACTTTCTGAATCAATTTGACAGCAATGGGTTTGGTTTTTGGAATCACTTCATATCCAAAATGATAATCACCTCACATTTTATTCACAAACATGGTCATTTTTAAATTTATAAACCTGAGCTTTTCACATTGCATATTCTTTGTAAAGCTGAAGAAGAGTTGGTTTCCACTGAACTTATAGTCATTCAACCTGCCTCAATGCTTTCTAGTGGAAGCTTCAAAGTTTTCTTGGTAGTATCCACCTGTAAGGCTATGTCACCTTCCTCCCTGGCTGCTTTCAGGCCTGCATATCATAAACATGTTGGAAGTAGGACTCCCTATTGTTTAGCAAAAGAGCTTTCGATATGATTTTTCTTCCCAGCCTCTAGGTCCTTAGGAATTCTCTGGGAACCAAAACATGGAACAGAGATCTTCCTCCCACATATATAACATGCTAGACTCAACTCCTCCTGGATGCTAAAGGTAACCCAAGGACAAAGCCGAGGAGTATATAGCAGATATTCTGCCTCTTCTAAAATAAGAAATATATAGCTCTTCATCCTCGGAAAATTGGTGTGGAAATGTAGAATCACAGAGCAGAGCAACCAAGGCACTTGAAGAGATTCTCAGTTGTGTTGTCCTTCAGGTAAGCAAAACAGTTCCCGGGAGACCCCAGAGATTCACTAGCCTTTGAAAGCCTTGTGACCAGTACACCATGAAGGAAAATTTGAACCCCAATTTCCTGGCTCTTCACATAGAATTCTTTTCACCTTGCAGACCATGCCATGTGATGGATTTCACATAACTTGTAGCATACTGGAAACCCTGGTGGAGTAACAGTTAAGAGCTACGGCTGCTAACCAAGAGGTCAGCAGTCCAAATCTACCAAGTGCTCCTTGGAAATCCTATGGGGCCGTTCTACTCTGTCCTTTAGGGTCGCTATAAGTCAGAATCAACTCCGTGGCAACAAATT
The DNA here is from genome assembly GCF_024166365.1 of Elephas maximus indicus. Taxonomy (NCBI): domain Eukaryota; kingdom Metazoa; phylum Chordata; class Mammalia; order Proboscidea; family Elephantidae; genus Elephas; species Elephas maximus. The sequence goes on along the minus strand of NC_064829.1, from coordinate 72,511,325 downwards.
TGTAGAATATTGTCTCTCCAAAGTAATGTAAATTAACCAATCCTACATTATGTCAGTACTGTCGTATACCCTGAACTCTACAGTAAAATACCACCACTTTTTCTGTCTATAATTCCTGATCCATTCCAGGTATTTGTGGTAACTTAGAAAAATCTTTCCATTGCTGCTCTACAAAATAATATAAATTTAAAATACATTTTGTGGATAAAAATTTTTCAAAATTGTCAACATTGAAAAAGTAATTTCAGGGAGTTTGGAAGACAGATACCATGACCCACACGGAATAGTTTTTTCAAAGTCATTCAAAGTTCTTTAAATATTTCTGAGACTCCCACTGTTTATATTTTGTGATTCCAGACATATTTTTCTTCACTTCAGCCAGCTTATTGCTGTTACATTTGTTGACAAAGATATACACGTGGTATAAACTGATATCTGCTTCCCCAGTGAAATATATTGGAAGTATATACTTATAAAGGAGCTCTGATGGCACTGTGGTTAAGAGCTCAGCTGTTAAACAAAAGGTCAGCAGTTTGAATCCACCAGCCACTCCTTGGAAGCCCTATGGGGCAGTTCTACTCTGCCATATACGGCTGTTATGAGTTGGAATTGACTCGACAGCAATGGGTTTGGTTTTTTTGTTCTTCTTTTTTTTTTTTTTTTTAATACTTATAAAATTTTGCAGTACCCACTTTGATTTTAATTTCAAGTTTTGTGGAATTTATAAATGTAATTTATTTCATTTAAATGATGATGATGGTGGTGGTGGTAATGTTTGAGGGGCTTTTTAACTAGTAACAAAAAAAGCCTAAAGAACAGAAACCAAAAAATGATATAGTTTTTTTGTTTTGTTTTTTTAAATAAAGCCCTTTGCTGTTAGACAAAGTGCCTTGGGCCCCTTTTGTCCATTTTTCACTTTGTTCCATTCAGTGGTGTGTATTATTTACTTTTCAGCTGTAACCTAAACTCCTTCTTTATTTTCAAAACCTGTAGGCTTTAAAATATTTCCACTTGTTCTTACTCTTTTAGTGAGTATCTAAAATCTATGCCACCCACTTTAATATCTTTTATAGAAGTCACACTTATGAAAAAACTGCACATTATATATTGCTTTAAATATTTCTCCTTTTTGTCATCATTTTGATATGCTGCTGATATTGACTCAGAATACTTGGTGTTCTGCTTTGACCCTGCTCTTTATGAGTTCAAGCCAATCTGTGATTATTCTATTTTTACAACTATGCTTTGCACTATCCAAAATAAAGTGCAATTATGATCATGAAAGTATTGAACTTTCACTTCGATTTGATAGTCAAAATCCTTCTTGTGCCATCCTGACATATTTGAAGAATGAAAGGTTAATAATGTGAGTTCATGTCCAACAATAACCTCCCACACTGCACTGGAAAAGGAAGCATTGAAGGCCTAGGAGTCAGGAAGCCTGTAATTCAATCATCCTTGGGATTTTAGATCATCATAATATGTCTTTTAGAAATCTCAAAAACACTGTGGTCTCAGTTTTCTTATCTATTAAATGGTGGTGGCAATGCCTACCCTACTTTCTCAAAGAAATTAATAAATATAATTTATTAAAACCGCCTATGTAGTTCCTGGAGCCCTGGCAGCTCAGTGGTTAAGAGCTCTACTGCTAACCAAAAGGTCAGCAGTTCAAATTCAACAGCCACTCCTTGGAAACCCTATGGGGCAGTTCTACTTTGAGCCAGGATCAACTCAATAGCAAAGGGTTCTTTTTTTTTTTTTTTCCTAATGGAGTTACTGGTTGGTGCAAATGGTTAATATGAAAAGTCACCGCCATGAAAATACTGTGGAGCACAGCTCTACTCTGACACACATGGGGTCACCATGAGTCAGAGTCCACTCATTGACAACTGGTGGTGGTGTCTACATCACAAGCTTTCTTTAGGATTTGGAGTAGAGCACAGGAGATAACACTGAAGTGCCTTTAAAAGCAAAGTAGATGTAAAAATATATTTAAACGACCCTTATAATTCTATTGAAGCACTTCTCTGTACATTTTTACATTCTTTTAAAAAATATTCATGTGACCCAGCAGGACTCTTCCAGAAAGCTGGCTTTTTCAAAGAGTTGGAAGTTTGTATACGAGTTAAAGAATTTGGTAGAACCTTGGTATCATGGGTTTAACAATCAGTCATTGACAAGCAACCTGAAATTTTTTGTATGTGATAATTGATTAGTTTAAATTTGAATCATAAGTTATTTGAAGCTACAATATGGAAACAAACCACCGGGTTATTAAGGCCAGGCCTTTCTTACTAGGCATGCCGGCTGGGCTTGAACCTCCTGCCAGTCAATTAAAACAACACCTACTTCACATGCCACACAATTGCTTTACTATTGTGAATGAATAGCACGATTCAAAGGTAGCAATATATAGGTTAACAAATGATAGTTCTCAGCATACATACTGAATATAGTGTTCCCTAGTACTGTGATAGCTTTCCTTGGGGGATTTCCTCTGAGGTAGATTCTCTCTGTCTAGCTCATGAACTCAGTCCTTTCCAACTCCAGAGTTACAAGTCACAGCATAAGCCAATTGCTAAGCCAGGTGCTTTTTCCTGGTACTATATATTTGTACCCCTACCCAAAAACAGGGCTTGCCCTAAGCTTTCCAGTGTTCACAGAAATATATTCCTTTTGATGCTCCTCAGAGTCTGTTCTCTCTTCAAAAAAACAAAAAACACCTTAGCAATTTTTTAATGCAAACCTTTAATTTTATAGGTAGGAATGTAAGGTCTAGAAGGATCAAATGACTTGACTCAGGCAATACAGGGTCACTATGAGTCAGAATTAACTTGATAGCAAAGGTTTTTAAATTTTTTTTTAAGGCAATACAATATGGTGCATACCCAACAATGGTGCATGGGGGACTAGAACTCAGGTTTCCTGAGGATTTTCCATTATTTTGTCTGACGTATACGCAGATGTTGTTTTTATTCTCTAGTTAAAAAAGCTCACTTTTATATTGGCTGAAATAGATTTTAAGTGTTTATTTTATTAATTTTACAACTAATGTATTTCCACTGAAGAAGATAATCCAATTGAAGATAGGTCTTACCTAATTAGGTTGTTTTTGTTTTTTAAAATGGGTTGAGGCAAATGATGCCTACTTTCTTCCTTAAAAATCAAGCAGGAAAAAAGATAGGACGTGGTGGTTTTATTTTTTTAGGAAGAGATCTCCAGAATGTCCTCAAAGACAGAAAGCACAAAATAATATTAGTACATTTATCTGCATAATTATATTAAATTTCTCCATGCCAAAAATAACCCCAGATCTGCCACTTGCTAGCTCAATCATCTTGAAAATATTACCTGTTACCCTTATTTGTATAATGAGATAATAGGAACAGTTACCTCATAGGGTCATTGCAAAGACATAGAATGCATATGTAGAGCTTAACATAGTACCTACCACGCGTTAAACACAAAATAAACAGCAGTCATTATTTATAAATCTATCAAATTTACAAAGATGTCAAAGATGGTGAATGCCCATTTTTGGCTAAGGGTGTGGGACATGGTCCCTATAAAATATGAATGATAGCCTTTTAAAAAATAAAGTAATGGCAATGAGATTATCACGTGTCTGTAGTTATAAGATATGGCCAAAAATTAGGAAAAAAAAAAAAAGTACACGCATCCTGAACATTATATGAAACAAAAAACAAAAATATTGAAATAGAGTGGGCATGGGCTCTCGGCTTGGTAGTGACTTCCTCTCTCAGCTCCATCACTGCCTGGCTGGGTGATGTGAAGCCACAGTTTTTTTTCCAGTGTTTAAGTGGGAAAAATTACACGCATCGTATAGAGTTGCCGTAAAGAGCAAATGTGGCACTGCCTATAAACCAGCTAGGTCATTTCCTGACTCATACTGTGTGTAAAATAAATTATTGTTTCTCCCCCTGAGATCCCAGGGCTAGGAGACCATTTCCATTTTGGGTTCCCATTTCTTTAATTGCTACCTTTATCATGCAAGGGAGCCCTGGTGGCACAGTTGTTAAGCACTTGGCTGCTAACTGAAAGGTTGTTGGTAAGAATCCACCAGCCTTTCCGCAGGAGAAAGATATGGTAGTCTGCTTCCATAAAGATTACAGCCTTGGAAACCCTTTGGGGCAGTTCTACTGTGTCCTGTAGGGTCACAATGAGTCAGAATTGACTCAATGGCAATGGTTATTTTGTTTTTTAATATCGTGCAAAAGTAATGTTTCCATTTAGACAAATATTTTCCAAATTAATATAAAAAATGAGCAAACAAACCCACATGAGTGAGTTGTCAGTGTTCAAAGGAAAAGCCTGGTTGTCTATACTGTTTTCCTTTTCCAGCCATCTGTACATTATTATTTGGATATTATTATCAGAAGCCCTGGTGGTGTAGTGGTTAAGTGCTTTGGCTGCTAACCAAAAAGGCTGGTAGTTCAAATCCACCAGGTGTTCCTTGGAAACTCTTATAGAGCAGTTCTACTCTGTCTTATAGGATCGCTATGAGTCAGAATTGACTCAAGAGCAATGGCTTTGGTTTTGATTTTTATAGAGTAGCTATGAGTAGAACTGCTCCATAGGGTTTCCCAGGAGTGACTTGGTGGATTCCAAATGCCGACTTTTTGGTTAGCAGCCTCCCGCTTAAATATTTGTCAGAACACACTGGCTGCAACGGGTTTGTTTTTTTGTTGTGGTGGTGGTTATTTGTTTTTATAGGATCGCTATGAGTCAATAGCAATGGGTTTTCTGTGTTACGAAACACAGTTGGTTATTACTGACCTACAGATATATGTATACATCTACAGTAAGATGCTAAAATAATGACAGCAAAGCTTCTATTTTCTTCTAAGGGACCTATTTTCAAGAAAAACATGGATTGAGTTTTATGTCTTCATCCTGTACTGTGCAATTGCCTTTACTTCCTTAACTGCTGCCCAGAGTGGCCTCAGGAGTCTCGTGGTGCCATGGCGTGGCCTTAATGGCCCCCACAAGGGATGTCTACTTTGAATCCCTCATCAAGGAGTTAACTGAATGAAAACTAATGTGTTTGTGGCACTTTGAAGTAAATGTTTATTCTGTTATATGTCAGCTGTCCAAGCAGATATTTGCCTCAAATCAATTTCAGTGACAATGTTAGGTTTGAGTTTATGTTATTTTTAGTGGAATTTACTTGTACGATTCAATATTTATTTGAGTGAAAAGTTAGTTGTTGTTCTTAGGTGCCGTTGAGTCGGTTCCGAATCATAGCGACCCTATGCACAACAGAAGGAAATACTGCCCGGTCCTGAGCCATTCCTCACAATCGTTGTTATGCTTGAGCTCACTGTTGCAGCTATTGTGCCAATCCACCTCATTGAGCGTCTTCCTCTTTTCTGCTGACCCTGTACTCTGCCAGGCATGATGTCCTTCTCCAGGGACTGATCCCTCCTGACAATATGTCCAAAGTATGTAAGATGCAGTCTCGTCATCCTTGCTTCTAAGGAGCATTCTGGTTGTACCTTTTCTAAGGCAGATTTGTTCCTTCTTTTGCCAATCCATGGTACACTCAATATTCTTCGCCAGCACAATTCAAAGGCGTCAATTCTTCTTCAGTCTTCCTTATTCATTGTCCAGCTTTCACATGCATATAATGCGATTGAAAATACCATGGCTTGGGTCAGGCACACCTTAGTCTTCACGGTGACATCTTTGCTCTTCAACACTTTAAAGAGGTCTTTTGCAGCAGATTTACCCAATGCAATGCGTCTTTTGATTTCTTAACTGCTGCTTCCATGGCTGTTGATTGTGGATCCAAGTAAAATGAAATCCTTGACAACTTCAATCTTTTCTCCATTTATCATGATGTTGCTCATTGGTCTAGTTGTGAGGATTTTTGTTTTATGTTGAGGTGCAATCCATAACGAGGTCTGTGGTTTTGATCTTCATTAGTAAGTGCTTCAAGTTTTTTTCACTTTCAGCAAGTAAGGTTGTGTCATCTGCATAACACAGGTTGTTAATGAGTCTTCCGCCAATCCTGATGCCCCGTTCTTCTTCATATAGTCCAGCTTCTCGTATTAATTGTTCAGCATACAGATTGAATAGGTATGATGAAAGAATACAACCCTGACACACACCCTTCCTGACTTTAAACCAATCAGTATCCCCTTGTTCTGTCCGAACAACTGCCTCTTGGTCTATGTAAAGGTTCCTCATGAGCACAATTAAGTGTTCTGGAATTCCTGTTCTTCGCAATGTTATCCATAATTTGTTATGATCCACACAGTCAAATGCCTTTGCATAGTCAATAAAACACAGGTAAACATCCTTCTTGTATTCTCTACTTTCGTCTAGGATCCGTCTGACATCAGCAATGATATACCTGGTTCCATGTCCTCTTCTGAAACGGCCTGAATTTCTGGCAGTTCCTTGTCAATATACTGCTGCAGCCATTTTTGAATGACCTTCAGCAAAATTTTGCTTGCGTGTGATGTTAATGATATTGTTCTATAATTTCCACATTCAGTTGGATCACCTTTCTTGGGAATAGGCATAAATATGGATCTATTCCAGTCAATTGGCCAAGAAGTAGTCTTCCATATTTCTTGGCAGAGATTAGTGAGTACCTCCAGTGCTACATCTGTTTGCTGAAACATCTCAATTGATATTCCATCAATTCCTGGAGTCTTGTTTTTCACCAATGTCTTCAGAGCAGCTTGGACTTCTTCCTTCAGTACCGTTCGTTCCTGATCATATGCCACCTCTTGACTGGGGAAGAGCTGCCTCCTCAAAATAGAGTCGACCTTAATGATGTGGTTGGAGTAAAGCTTTTGGGACCTTCATTTGCTGATGTGTCATGACTCAAAATGAGAAGAAACAGCTGCAAACATCCATTAATAATTGGAACCTGAAATGTACAAAGTATGAATCTAGGAAAATTGGAAATCGTCAAAAATGAAATGGAACGCATAAACATCAATAGCCTAGGTGTTAGTGAGCTGAAACGGACTGGTATTGGCCATTTTGAATCAGACAATCACATAGTCTACTATGCTAGGAATGACAACTTGAAGAGGAATGGTGTTGCATTCATCCTCAAAAAGAATGTTTCAAGATCTATCCTGAAGTACAACGCTGTCAGTGATAGGATAATATCCATACGCCTACAAGGAAGACCAGTTAATACGACTATTATTCAAATTTACGCACCAACCACTAGGGCCAAAGATGAAGAAATAGAAGATTTTTATCAGCTGCTGCAGTCTGAAATTGATCGAACATGCAATCAAGATATATTAATTATTACTGGTGATTGGAATGTGCAAGTTGGAAACAAAGAAGAATCAGTAGTTGTAAAATAGGGCCTTGGTGATAGAAACAATGCTGGAGATCAAATGATAGAATTTTGCAAGACCAACAACTTCTTCATTGCAAATACCTTCTTTCACCAACATAAACGGCGACTATACACACAGACCTCGCCAGATGGAACACACAGAAATCAAATTGACTACATCTGTGGAAAGAGATGATGGAAAAGTTAGTAGAAGGATAAAATTATTTTTCTTATAGAAGTCTCTCCGTCTCCTTTAAAGATAGAGAATGCACTCACTTTTCTAATTACTATTTCTCTATAAATATTTTAATTTTATTTGTAAGAAAAATTTCCAAGCAATTTTCTTGTTAATCCATTAATGAATGTGCTTCTGACAGATGGAGCTTTCCTTGCAATTAATGTTATTTTTGCCTACAAATATTATCAAGTTTTCCTATCCTAAAAACAAAATGTTCTTGTTGTTGACTCAAGCTAATGCCCTTTTGACTTCTTTTCATCACCAGATTTCTTAGAAGAGAAGCCTTCCTTCGCTTTGGATCTATTTTTAAGCCTAAAGGCACCTTACTTTCACCTGGGTTAGCTGTGCATTTGGGTCCAGAAAGATTTGTAGGATCATAGAAAAGGCTTTCAGTTGATTAACCTCAAAACAGTCATACATTTCAAGTACAGATAGGTGTTTGGTTTTACGCCCCAACCATGGAAGTTTCCTGCTTGGAACTAGGAGGAACTTGTACCACACTCTGCACAGATGGAAGAATGAAGAGTCTCAGAAGGGCAGTGGGTGCTGAAGAAATGAGACATGTAATCTTTTAGTTTTTCCTTCTCTTTTTTACCTTGAATCATTTCGGGTATACAGAAAATGGAGGCTAATAAAAAAAGCACGCACGAGCTTACAACCCAGTTTTGTTCAATCAACATTTTCTCATCTCTTTTTTTCCTTTTTTTAAGGAAATAGGTCATTATTATACCACATTATTATGTCACATTCATAGGTCATATGTCAGATATAGATGCAGCCCACTGTGTCTGCTTATACCAAATCTCCTTCCCCTCCATCCCCCTCCTCGCTGTGATCTGGTTCCTGCATTCATTGAGTACTTTTAGTTTGCATGTTGCAGTGTGTGTGCGTGTGCATGCGTGTGTTTTTGCATTTGTAACTTTATATAAATTGTATAATTCTTTAGGTATCGTTTTGTAACTTGTCATGGGCTGAATTGTGTCCCCCCAAATTGTGTGTCACTTGGTTACGCCATGATTCCCAGTATTGTGTGATTGCCCATTTTGTCATCTGATGTGATTTTCCTATGTGTTGTAAATCTTACCTCTACGATGTTAATGAGGCAGAATTAGAGGCAGTTATGTTAGTGAAGCAGGAGTCAGTCTATAACATTAGGTTGTGTCTTACGCCAATCTCTTTTGCGATATAAAAGAGGGTAGCAAGCAGAGAGACGTGGGGATCTCGTACCACCAAGAAACAAGAGCCAGGAGAATATTTGGACCTGGGATCCCTGCACTAAGAAGCTTCTTGACTAGGGAAGATTGATGACAAGGACTTCCTCCAGATCAGAGAGGGAAAGCCTTCCCCTGGAACTGGCACCCTGAATTCAGACTTTTAGGCTCCTAGGCTGTGAGAAAATAAATTTCTCTTTGTTAAAGCCACCCACTTGTGGTATTTCTGTTATAGCAGCACTAGATAACTAAGACACAACTTAGGTTTTTTTTTTTTTTTTACTTCTCTTAAGTATTCTTAGAGTTATCCACCTACCTTATTTTAAATGTTGTACAGTATTTCATGGTGTGAATACACCACAATTAACATGTCCATTCTCTGTTGCTGGGGGTGTTAGCAGCTTCAGATTTCCGTTGTACTGACCATGCTGCGTTGAACGTGTTTGCACATGTATCCATGTGTGTGGCGTGGGAGACTTTCTCTGGGTTATAACTCTAGACGTGGAATTGCTAGCGTACTTGTGGCTCAACTACAGCTTCCAGAGGCTTTGCTATTGTCCTCGTTAATCGTTAAAAACAGTTGTATATAAACCCTCTCATCCACACCAGCAGCCTTTGCTTTCTATGATTCCACAACCACAATTATAATTGTCAAGACTTTTCCTGTGTTTTCAACATTATGCTTATGATCTGGTAGTTCATCGTAATTGTAATTATCTTTTATTTGATTACGAATGAGTTTGAGCATCTTTATTATTAACCAATTTAGATTTTCTTTTGTATCTTCATCATATCCTTTGCCTACTTTTCTACAGGATTTTTTTTTTTTTTTAAGAATTCTTTATATATTCTGCGTATCAATTCTAGTCTAAACTTACAGCTTTTTTTTTTTTTTCCTCTTACCCTTGGGAAAACTGCCAAGACTGACAGTGTCAACAAAAATAGTACATTTTGTCCTATTTTCCCTGTTCCTCTGCACTTTTTCTGCTCATGTGCTTTTTAAGGGAAGTGAGCAGAGACAGAGAGATGATTAGAATAAACTCACTAAGTTGCCTTTACTCCCTTGGCCTTACCTTCACTCTGACTCATGAAAATCAAGAATGCTGCCGAGGCCCATATAACAACCTTCTGGCTGAATGTAGTGATTAAAAACGACTGAGAATCTCCTAGAAGCACAAACAAACTCCACTTCTCCTATTACATCACTGAATCAGAAAATGATAGAGCAAGAAGGCACCTTGGAGGATATTTAGGCTGAACATGCCATTTTATAAGAGCCCTGGTGGAACTGAGGTTAAAGCATTCCACTGATAACTGAAAGGTCGGCAGTTCGAACCCACCAGCCACTCTGCAGGAGAAAGATATGACTGTCTGCTTCAGTAATGATTATGGCCTTGGAAACTTTATGGGGCACTTCTATCCTGTCCTCTAGGATCACTATGAGTCAGAGTTGACTCCGCAGCAATGTGTTTAGTTTGTGTTTGGTCCACGACACAGAGTTGGGCTTCTTCAGGAAGCTGAAGCTTCTGTCTGCCTATTCCTTCACTTTCCACTACTTTTCTCTGCTTGTTTTTCATCACAGCCCTTGTTCCTATAACCATCTGAAATTTACGAGTTATTTTAGTATATATTAAATCTCATTGGCAGTTTTCTGCCTCCGCCACTGTAATGTTAGCTCCATGAGGAAAAAGACAAAATATTTGTTTAACATACTGAGTGCCTATCACATGCCAGCTACTATGTTAGAACTGAAAAATACATGACTTAATAAGAAATATTTGCTGCCCTTAAGAAACTGTCGGTAACTTGCCCACAATCACATGGTTTGGTAGCTGCAGCCTAAGGACTAAAATTTAGTTCCCCTATTCTCCGGTCCCAGTTAAGCACTGGGTTGTTAACTGAAAGATTGGTGGTTCAAACCCACTCAGTGGCTCCATGAGAGAAAGACCTGGCAATCTGCTCCCATAAAGATGATAGCCAAGAAAACACTATGGGGCAATTCTATTCTGTCACATAAGTTTGCTATGAGTGGAAATCGATTTGACAGCACCTCACAACAACAACATTCCCTGATCCAATGAATGTATCCATATTTGAGAGAGGTACCAGAATGGAGCAGAAATACAAGGAGTTTGCAAATGACAGGGCTTTGGAGGAGGAGAGTAAGGAATAAATAATTTAAATTTATTCAGAAATTAACAACGCTAAGACATAACGCCTCTTTAAAGTATTAAAAAGCAAAGATGTCACCTTGAAGACTAAGGTACGCCTGACCCAAGCCATGGCATTTTCAATCACCTCATATGCATGCAAAAGCTGGACAGTGAATAAGGAAGACCAAAGAAGAACTGAACCTTTGAATTACGGTGTTGGAGAGGAATAGTGAATATACCATGGCCTGCCAAAAGAACAAATAAATCTGTCTTGGAAGAATTATGGCCAGAATGCTCCTTAGAAGCAAGGATAGCGAGACTTCGTCTCACATACTTTGGACATGTTATCAGGAGGGATGAATTCCTGGAGAAGGACATCATGCTTGGTGAAGTAGAGGGTAAGCAAAGGAGAGGAAGACCCTAAACAGGTTGAATTGACACAGTGGCTTCAACAGTGGGCTTAAGCATAACAACGATTGTGAGGATGGCACAAGACTGGGTGGTGTTTCGTTCTGTTCTACCTAGGTTCACTGAATTGGAACTGACTCAATGGCACCTAACAATGACAACAACAAGACATCGAAAATCAGAATTTATGGGTTGCATTAGTCAGGATGAAGGTGAGAGTGAACTTAAAATGAAGCTAAGGAAGTTTAAGTTTCAGAACCCCTTCCAGGGACCTAGGGTGAGCTTGAGTGATGGATTTATAACGGTCATTGGTTTGGGTAAAATTTGGCAAAAGTCATCAGTTCAGACCACTGCTCTTCCCACTCTAACTTCTCTGTCACACTTTCCTTCACGTGGGGAAATTGGTATTAGCCACGGGGATTGTTGTTATCTACCAAAGGGCTGTTGAATACAGGATTTTTTTAGTTTGGGATTCATGCGATATTTTTTATGAGGTTTGCAGTCACTTTAGCATATAGTTAAGTTATTGCTATCTGCCCTAAGGTAGTAGGAAAGACCTCCAGGGACACAGTTACCTGTGCTGACTGCCCAGCACCTTGACATGAATGTGCAACACCCACAATAAGACTCAAAATAGACTATAGTGAGAACATCAGGGAGTCTCATCATTTCAGCCAGGATTTATAATCGGTCCTTGAAAAGAACAGCTCGGGATGCCTTGAAATCTTATAGCTTATATATGAAAGAAACATGCTGGATGTTTCTAAAAAAAAAAAAAAAAAAGGTGGTGTTAATCCTAAAAATTTACATGGTGGGTGATACCAACAGGAGTTGTGAAACTAAAACTTTTCCAAGCCATCAAAATTAAAAAGAAATTCAATCAACTGTTCTAGAAAAAATATTTGATTATCTTTCTATTCTCTCTACAGAAAATGATGCTAGAAAAACACTGCCATATGAAGACACAAACAGAGCTTAGGCAAAAATAAAAATAAAAATGTGGACAAGGCATATGGTTAGTATTTTGTAATTTTCTATTTATTTTTTCTACAGAAGACTCCCCATTCGCCCATCTTGTGGCTCTGCCACACCTCAGGGTCTAGTGGTCATCGGCTTAGATGTCTTGCTTTGGTTGCTGTGTTTCTCTTCAGATGGCCTGAGAAGTAGATCCTTTCTGGTATCACTCATCATCATAGGCTCCTTCTGAGATTGTAGAGAAACTAAAGTGCTGTGACCTATTTCACATAAAACGACAACATTGAAGTTTACCTGAGCCCTGTGATCCCAAAAACCATTAAAAGTTAAGAAATCCCCCCATCCTTTGTGTTTGGAAAGTGTCTTACTGCGAGGAACCACCCTTGACCACACGGCTTAGATAAGGCTCATGAATGCTCCCCTTGTTTGCCTGTGACAAAGCCAGACACAGGCCCTCCAGATTCCCATCATAAATGATTAGATGAACTGCTTGTCCTCACTGACCAATTGGAACAAAAAGTTAAACTTCTCTGCTTACCCCAGGCCGCAGAACTTTGGCTCCTTCTCAGCCTGAGCCAGCATGTTGTTGTTGTTCTTGTTAGGTGATTTTTGACTCATAGCAACGCCATGTGACAGAGTAGAACCGCCCCATTGGATTGTCTTGGTTATAGTCTTTATGGAAGCAGATTGCAGGTCTTTTTCCCACAAAGCCTCTGGGTGGGTTCAAAGTTCAAAACTCCACATTTCAGTTAGCAGTTTAGTCTTAACTATTGAGTACCAGGACACCAGGACACCAGACCATTAACCCTCCTGCAAACAGATTGTCCCTGCATAAAACATTCTCTGATCTACTATCTGATCTCAACAGTATTTCATTCCATTTCCCCACACATAGTTCTTCCTAGCCTTGTTTACCCCACCCTATACTATCTGATCTCAACACTATTTCATTCCACTTCCCCACACATAGTTCTTCCTAGCCTTGTTTACCCCACCCTATTAAAGAAACCCTGGTGGAGCTGCGGTTAAGAGCTATGGCTGCTAGCCAAAAAGGTCACAATTCAAATCCACCAGGTGTTCCTTGGAAACCCTATGGAGCAGTTCTACTCTGTCCTTTAGGGTCGCTATGAGTCAGAATCAACTCAATTGCAATGGGTTATAAAAGAAAATCCCTTTTTGCTTAACCCTGGAGATGCTTTAAGATACAGGTCAAAGAGTTCCCTTTGGCCATAGTGCCCCTTCCCCTATTGCAGTAGTTCCTCTGATCTTTTACAATAATCCTTTCAAATAAAGTCCCTTTGCCAAGTCCAGATTTACTTTTTATTTCACAAACCAACCAGCATCTTAAGCAAAATGAAACTCAAACCAAACCCATTGCCATCCAGTCTATTCCGATTCAAAGCAACTCTGCAGGACAGAGTAGAAATCATAGGATTTCCAAGACTGTGAATCTTTATAGAAGCAGACTGCCACATCTTTCTCCCAGTAAGCAGTTGGTGTGTTCAAACAACTGGCTTTTTGTTTAGCAGCCAAGCACTTTCAACACTCCACCACCTGGGCTTCTCTTCAGTAAATCCTTTACCTTGAATTTGATTCTGACTCACAGAGATCCTACAGACAGAGTTGAACTGCCCCATAGGGTTTCCAAGAGGTGGCTGGTGGATTTGAACTGCCAATCTTTTAGCTAGTAGCCAAGCCCTTAACCACTGCACCACTAGGGCTCCCTTCTTCAGCAAACCAAAAAACAAACCCGTTGCATCAAGTTGATTCTGACTCATAGCAACCCTATAGGATAGGGTAGTTGCCCCATAGAGTTTCCAAAGAGCACCTGGTGGATTCAAACTGCCTACCTTTTGGTTAGCAGCCATAGCTCTTAACCACTATGCTACCAGTAATTCCCAGGAAGAAAAATGCCTTTTCAGGTCTGTTTAAAACAATGCTGTTTCTTTATTATTCACTCCTTTCTGCCAAGTGCCTCACTCTCCCCTTCACCACCTTTAAGGAGATTTGCATATAAATGGCACTCTTTATTTCTTCAGAGTTCATCAGCCCATAGTTGCTTATTCCTCACCTGAAGTCTAATCCTTGCTTTGCAACAACACAGTTGGTTGCTATGGAAATGATTATGTTGTCACAAACAAAGGATTAGAACTCCAGGTGCAGAAAAAGCAGCAGGAGCAGATGAACTCTTAATATTTATAGATACTGATATCAGCCAAATACCCTTAAGTAACAGAAGAGAAGGAACCCTGGTGACACAATGGTTAAGCACTCTGCTGCTACCTAAAAGGTTGCCTGTTTGAACCCATCAGTGGCTCCATAGGAGAAAGACTTGATGAGCTGTTCCCTTAAAGATTAAACCAAAAAAAAAAAAAACCCGTTCCCGTCCAGTTAATTCTGACTCATAGCGGCCCTATAGAACAGAGTAGAACTGTCCCATAGCGTTTCCAAGGAGTGCCTGGTGAATGTGAATTACAATCTTTTGATTAGTAGTCAAGCTCTTAACCACTGTGCCACCAGGACTCCCCCTTAAAGATGACAGCCTAGGGAACCCTATGGGGGCTCTGTCATATAGGGTTGCTATGAGTTGGAGTTGACAAGAAGACACACAGCAACAACAACAACAGCAGAGTTGTCATGGAGAGGGAGGGGAGAAAAATGAGAAAAATCAAAATGTGTTTCATGAGAATTTCTAAATTGGAATATTGATAGAATTTACTAGTGAGAAATCACTTTACCATGAAATCACAACTTGGGTTAAGATAAAAACGTTCCGTACATCAGTAAGAAAAGCTTGAGTTTCTTTGGATTCAGGGACACCAAATATAAGCAAAAGATGTCAAGAAAAAAAAAAATACACAAAAGAAATTGAAAATTATAAATAGGAATGTTAACAGGTCTAATGTCCAAAATAATTTACCCAAAAAAAAAAAAAATCAGTTAGCATTAGCATGAAAACTGTCACTGCCACTTAATAATATTATCTGGAAAAGTCACAGCCAAGGTCAAGCAGCAGCTCATCATAAAATAGTTGTAGTGTATTTATAGAGGTTTTGAATTGTACCTCCGGCAAGTGAAAACACAGAAGACAAGTGTTTCTTCACTCTACTAACCGGACCAACCAACCACGGAAACCCGCAAGCAATGCATTTGGGGAACTTGATTGGCTAGTGAATGGGATAAGGTCAACCAAACAAACTGGTTTGAGATTTGTAAGCCTGGAGATGCCCTCAATCTCTGCTGGGGGTCATGGAGAAGTTCTTGCAGAGATTGAGGGCAGCTCATAGCATTTGGAGTTGCTTTTCTTCTCCCCATCACTTTCCTGAACACTGGTCCCTTCTTTCATTTTCTACTAAGTTTTAAAGGGTATAAATACCTGCATGTATAACTGCTTTGGTATCTTTATGTAGGAGTCCTGCAGGGACAATGCCACTGTTTGCACCTCATCTCAAGGTAGAGATACTCGCTTCCCCTGCTCACGTTTCACTATAACTCTTTGCCTGCAATATTCATCTTGTTCTATAAAGCTAGGGTTGTTTTCTCTCATTAGAATAAAAGTATAACACTGTCAGTCATTCAAAGACAAATTGTAAATACTTACTGGGATGTTCAAAAGCATCAGTGAAGCCATATCTAAAGCCATAAAATCACATTTGAAGGCATCTGAAGATATTGGCAACCAGAGATCCAAAGAACAATAAATTACTGTAATTATTGGACCTTGTGCTTGAAAACATCAATTCTCTTTTCTTTCTTATCTAAAATTGTATGATTTCTTTACACAGGAGATTTGTAGGATGTGCTAAAGAGTGGGGCTTTTTGTTGGTAATCAGTTAATATGTCTTTTTTAAAGGGAGGGGGACAGTGAAAGAGAGAACAAGGTAAGAAGCTTTTCATGCTGGCAGCCTTAAAAGAAAATGCTGTTGGTGGACTTCAAATTCCAGGCAGCTATCTTAGCAATGGGTTTTTTTTATTGTAGCAAATGTAACCCTGGTGTCATAGTGGTTAAGAGCTACAGCTGCTAACCAAAAGATCGGCAGTTCAAATCCACCAGGCGCTCCTTGCAAACCCTCTGGGGCTGTTCTGCTCTGTCCTGTAGGGTCGCTATGAGTTGTTTTTAACTCAACGGCAATGGGCTTTTTCCGTTTATCTTAGTGAAGGTCCCTGGGTGGCAAAAACGGATTATGCTTGACTACTAACCAAAAGTTTGGCAGTTCAAGCCATTCTACTCTGTACCACGTGGGGTTGCCATGAGTCAGAACCAGCTGAGGGAAATGGTTAAGGACCTTAGCAAAAGCGAGAGCTGGACAGAAAGAAAGCCGTGAGCCTAGACTTTTGATTTTGGGCACCGGAGCTAATGTCTCCAGGTCTGGTCTTTTAGAACCTCAGGGGAGAAGAAACTGTCAGTCACACTCTCCAGGCTGGAATAGGAGGAGGAAGTTGCCTGGCTTTCATGGAGGTGTTCCCAAGTGATTTTCCAATGGACTTGAATAAGTGTTGTCCTCTCCACCCAGCTGATCTGTTCTG